>NC_071114.1:29390000-29545000 GCF_024256425.1 Clarias gariepinus | reverse complement strand
GAGTGTGTGTGTGTGGTGTGTGAGTGTTACAGTATGTGGTTGTGTAGCGGAGGGAAGATGGTTAAAGCTCTGCCGCAGCACCGCGAGTCTCTTCTCCCTCTCCTGCTCTTTCTTTGCCTCTCTCTTCATTCACTCGTTCACACGCTCACTCGACCATGAACGCATTTCATCATCCCTGACAGTCTGACCACTGCTGCCGCTTCTGATGCGTTCAGCATACCTTCATTGCATCATAAATAAATCAGAGCAATCACTTTCCCCCATCGTACTCTCTCATTTTTGTTCTTTCCTCCTTTTCTCCTCTTCTCCATGCTGCCCATCCCTCCCGCACAAAAAAAAAACGGAGAGATGCCACTAGTTGTCTTTAATGTTAACATTATTCTTTTTATTCACTATGAGATCATTTATAAATTGAGTTCAAGTGGATCTTTCTGAGATGTGAAAAAAAGACACAGGAGTAACACTCATAACATGTTATAAAGCATTCATAAAGCTTGATTGCAATAATTTAACAACATTGTTAAAAGGCATTTAATACCTTATGCCAAAATTAATAAAAGCCATTATTAAATCTACACAGATGTTATAAATGCATTCAGTGTATTAGAGTTTACAAATAAATTATAAACATCATTTATAACTGTAATGCCCTTTGATCTGATTATAGGATTATTAATGCTTTATAACATCTTATGAATCTATTTATACTATACACCGCCTTATTTCAATGTATAAGACATTTATTTAGAACTCTATAATACTTTGAATCAGAATATAATAGGTTTATATTATATTTGTATTTCATTATTTCATTATTATTATATTTTTTAACATTCTAACATAAATTATATGGCTTATAAATGTTAAATTTTATATGGTTTATGTGTATTTATTTATATGTTTATACAATTAAAATATGATATTATAAGATACAATTACTGGATAAAGGGTATAATTTTTATAGTACATTTAAAAATTATGAACAGAACACAATGCAAATTGTGATTATTAACTCATTAAATAAAGTATTTATTTATTTATTTATAATAAAGTTATTTATATTATTATATAATATATAATATTTAAGTATATGTTTATTTAGCTGTTTGTTTGTTTGTTTGTTCAATTATTTATGATATTTGTTTATAATAATTTAGAATTTTTTTTGTCAGTATTTGCATATAGTTTTTGGAAAACATCTCCCAGGCTGAAGATATTTAAAAACTCCCTTCTCAGTGTTGATGTGTGGACAAGTTGTGTGCGTTTGAAGTCAGAGTGAAACCTTTTCTTTAGGCTTCGTATTGGCCAATTATGATATGAAGTAACACTAGCCGTCAAAAGTTTAGACACCCCTGGTCTTCCCTGATGTTTATTTCTTTTGAATGAAGGCGTTTATCCAAAATACACAATAATCTCCTCTAAACAGTTGATATTGAGATGTTTATCTGCTACTTCTGCTCTGTAAAGCTTTATAACGGCTCTAATCTGAGGTGCTGGTTGTTAATTGGTGATTTCTGAGGCTGGTGACTGAACTTCAGTTTTGGTCCTGCTTTCCTGTGAAGGTCTTCATGAGAGACAGTTTCATCATGGAGCTTGATGGGTTTCACAAACGCACTCGACACAACACTGTTCTTGCAAGGACTGTTTCAGAACAGCTCACCTTCACGTCTTAACATACAGTAACAACTGAATTTTTTTCTAATTTGACATGTGTTATTTCGTAGTAAATCTGCTTTGTCAAACTTTTTCTGCTTATATAAAATTTCATCTAAGTATATCTGTTAAATCTGGAGATTCTGGAACAACCCCTGTGCTGTATATACTGTATGTGAGTATGTGTGTGAGTATGGTTGGGATTGTTGAAAGACCCCCCGATGACCATCTCTGTTCCATCTTAAAGACTTTCTGTGGTCCAGATGTGCTGCTTCTTTGCATGGAGGGCACTTTCTTATGTTGAATTCCATCCCACAGAGAGATAAAGTGCACAGGAAGAGGGTACTAGTACTGCATTAGATGAGCATTCCTTACAAACCGGTCTTCATTTCCTCTTGAGACTGGAGACTGGAGACGTACGTTACAGTACAAGCTGAGGAAAAATGGAGAAAAAAGCAAGCATGATGTCTGGTCAAATTTACATAGCTATTTTTTTGTGTGTGTGTGTGTCACGTATCTTGAACGTGCTACTAAATTCCATTTCAGCAGCTTCTGTTTGGAACGAGCATTGCATAGTTACTTCTCTTTTTCCATGCTAGTGCTTCTGCATGGCAGTTCACGGACGACTGGCTCACTGGAAGATCAGCATTTATTCAGTTTCAGCTCCTCGTCCTCAGGCCTATTTGTAACCTGTCCAGAGTGAGAGTCCCAGGCTTGAAAATCACTGGTGTCGCCATACGTCATCTGTCTCTGTCTGCGCTCTGCGCTCACACACATACACACACACACACACTCCCAAGCCACTTGTCGGCTGTAGCACATTGGGATCTCGGTGATGGACCGCTTTTCATATATCAAGCGGTCATGCCCGCTGACAGGTAGAGCCCTGAACGCCTGAAATAATGAGAGCAGCCGAAAATGGAGACGGAGAAGGTGGCATTAACCTTCTAACACCTATCATAACTTTTTAGAAGAATGTCCTAGTTTGGTTTGGGATTATACTCATGATAATTGAATATGAAGGGTTTGACTGCAAAATGCGGTAAATGCCATTTTCAGTCTTTCACTCATTCTGGGATTTTTTTTTTTCCTCAGGCACACAAGGCTTTCCTATAACCAAATGTTAAAAAAAAAATGCTATATATGATTATTTTAGAAGCTTAGAACATACATCTTTTTTTGGGAAACCATGACACTGATAACCGGATTACACAGCAGAACAAGATACATCCATAAGGAGCCAATCAAATCGCATCTTCCTGTCAGGTAATCAATAAATTCGGGTAAAACATCACCTGCTGTCATACAATAAAATGTGCTCAAATGACTTTTGGAGAATGTTGAAGCCAAGAAAAAGAACATTCATGACTGTTCTGGCAGTCAGTGACTTCTGTCATCGACTACTGAAGTGAAACTACTGTAAAACTGGTAGAAAGTAGAAGATGCTGATAAAGCTTTTGTATAATTTTAAATGTTTCTCATAATCCTCAAAACTTTTGTTATAATTAAACAGTTTAATGAGCAACAAAACGAAACATTTTCCCCTTTTCCCCTTATTGCCAGTATCACTTATTACACAATATAACCAAAGCATGAGTTTGCTATGTTTGAAAAATAATAAAAGTCAACCAACATGTCATCGATACTGAAGTGCATATTTAAATGCCCACAAACACAACTGCAGTATAATGTATTCATCGCGACAATACTCCGGACTTTTGCAAAATCAAATAAAAATCACTCAGATATGACCAAAACAATTTTGTCATAATATTTTAAAATTTGCTTTTTTATTTTTTAACATTCCTGTGCCTCGAAGAAACCATGCAGAAAGTATTTTCTATTAGCTTGTAACACTTCTTGCATATTTTGAAAAACAGACAAACAAACAGCTAAAAAAAAAAACAACCACTCTGCGTTCATCATGTTTTGTAGTCAAGTTGATATTGTTGTATATGCGGGTCTTTAGAGACTGTATTCTGATTGGTCAGCAGTGCTGATTCATAATATAAGTAATATAAGTAATATTATTAACAGCTTGTTTACGGGGATGTGTACGGCAGATGTGTGTATGTAATAAACAGGTTAAAAACAGTCCATCATTACTTATATGTGTTTTATGAACATTTCATAACATTAAAAATAGCTAAACTAACATAACTTAATATACTGTATGTATAAAAAACCTGCGTGTTCCCGAAACGTTCGTACTTTAAGTATCTCTTAGGTAAGTCACATGGTCGTAAGGTTGGTCTGGAACCTCCTTAACTCATTCTTAGTGTTGTTTCAGCTCAAGACTCTAGTTATAAATCAGCGGTGTATGCAAGCACATTATGGCACGTTATCAAAGTCATATTAATGATGGAATATACTGTACTGGAGGCCTGTTTAAGAATTTTATTTTTATTTGATATCAGAACTAATAGAGTGACTTTTAGTGCATTAAAATTGGCGATCACTTTTAATATTGAACAAGTAGAAAGCAATTTGGCAGCGATACAGCGTGTTGTTGTGCTAAACCGAAGACAGCGCCGTCCGCGGAGCCGTGTGGTTCATGTAAATTTTTCCTTTAGGCAAAACTTTAGCTCTTTTCATATTTTGCCTGATGTGGCTATTTTAAAAAAGTTTCGCCTTCCAAGGCAACAGATTATGGAGCTTCTTGACCTGCTCAGACCTGCGCTTGCCTCTGTCATCTCATCGTGTTCATTCCATAAGTGCGCTATACAACCACAACCACTGACATGCTTCTCCTAAAGTTGTATAGGCCTACACGTTAGAATATCTCTTTCGAATTGTGCAGGTTTCCAGATTGGTTTGCAAACACAGAATACTATAAATGTCCCAGTTCACAGGTTTAATCTGTAACAAATGGACAAAGTTCAAAGTTTCTGGATTCACAAACCAAAATGACAAGGTACTACAGAGAAGGTACTACAATGAGGAGTGATATAATACAAAAAAAAATAATTAACATGATAATTATGTTTTAAATTAACAAACACTATAATATAATATAATATAATATAATATAATATAATATAATATAATATAATATAATATAATATAATAAAGAACAGTCATGGTGAAAAGTAAAATTCAACGTTTTAACTACATTCATAAGTTTATTATTTATTTTATTCAATTACAATCAATTTTTTTAGTTATTTTTGCGATAAAATTGCTATACAACAATCAATATTTAGTATATTAAGTACTTCATTTTACAATGTTATATTATCTTATTATTCACTCTTATATACTCTTAAGTATTTTAGCAAACAGTTTTTCAAAATATAGCAGGCAATACAATACACTCACCTAAAGGATTATCAGGAACACCATACTAATACGGTGTTTGAACCCTTTCGCCTTCAAACTGCCTTAATTCTTCATGGTTCAGGTAGATACAAGATCCATGTTCTCATTCTGTTTACGCCAAATTCTGGCTCTACCATTTGAATGTCTCAACAGAAATCAACATGTGATTGGTTGATTAGATAATTGCATTAATGAGAAATCGAACAGGTGTTCCTAATAATCCTTTAGGTGAGTGTACCTGAAAATACAAGTTGGTTCAACTGTTTTTTTTTTTTTAAATGGGTTAAATTTAAATACTCAGGTTGAAGAAATTATTTCTTTTTAACATAAGTTTTTTGGTAGGACGCAATACGCACTAAAGCTAGTTAAACCTTTTAGCATTCTCTTGAACTGCAACTTGCAGCTTCTTGCTGTGAGCAGAGTTGTAAAGTTATAGTTGAAGTTGAATTAGCTTGTCATTTTTAGCGTAGCTTAACCACAACTTAATTGGCAATTTTTATTATGCTGTAACTCCTGTGGTTAATTTTGTGAGCAGCAAAACGCCACCTTTGTTTGAACTCGTCGTTGCTTACTTTTTTTTTTTTTAATAACCGGCACAGAACGTTTCTGTTTCTTGCCCCTGTATTTTTTTTCCTTTCATAATACCCACTCAGTCACACACACCCACTCACACACCCACATGAAACCGTGGCTCTCACACACCTGGAACAGATAAAGCTCCTTTTATGTTCCTGAAGCTCTCCTGAGATCAGTGCAGGCCGGTGTACAGAGCGAGGTTTACAAGCTGAGACCAAAAAAAAAAAGAAAAAAAAAAAAATACGGTCGAAATAATAAAACATAAACCGATTCCACCCCTGACTGAGTGTGTTGTTTTATTTTAGTTAAAAATAAGAATAAAATTGAATTTAGTTGGATATCATTTTATCCCTCGGCCTTCCTCTCACGCTCGACACGTCGTCTGTGTTTACTTGCAAACCAGAAGGGGTTCATTTCAACGTCCCTCCGTGTCAATTTGCTTATCTGGGATATAACATGTAAAACTCTACGTGCCGCGTGCGTCGTGCAGCTTCTCCTCATTTATTCCGAGTTAAAGAGATACAGCCGGCTGTTCAGGATGCCGTCTCCTCCTCGCATTAACCTGTGTCCTCAGGGCATTTCGCCTAACTCCGTTTCAGACATGACACACGCTATTGTAAACGATAGTTTCCGAGCAGGGATCAAACACGCTCCAGACGCTAAATAAAATCAGAAATGTGCCAACATTAGCCTTGCCGCGATGCAATGTGGCACATGTCACGGGATGTCAAGAGATTAAACAAACACACACACACACACCTTCCTTATCTGCATATTCAGCTGTAGGCTTCATCTACAGTACATCTCTTCACCTTCTCTTCACACCCCTTGTACGCTTGTGGGTTTGATTAAATCTGCTGTTGTTGCTTTTAAAAGCCATGTGATGAACCTGAGTTGTTTTTCGGAATTAGCCTTTAAGGAAACGCCATCCAAACCCAAATTGTTTGTTCACTTTCACTCTTCAGCTCCATGACAGGATGATCGCTGTAAAGTTTTTTTTTCCCGTCCAGGTGTAATTCCCTGTAAATAACATGCTATTTACAGACATTTGGGAACACAGCATTGGAAATCAATAAACCATCGGAGAGGGATCTGACGCAGCCTTTCAGCTTGGTGCTACCGTAACAAGGCAGCAGTTAGGCTAATTCTATGATGGAGGAAAGAATAGAGCAGGTATTTACTCACCTCTTGATTTGAGATAGATCAATGTTACACACCAGTGTTGTTTACCTCTTTAAAATTTTTTTAAACGAAATAAAAAGAGCTTTCTAATTCTGAACATTTGATCATTCATTCATTCATTCATTTGTTGTCATAGGAGGCCTGAAGTTTATACATGAGGACTTTGGGTACAAGGCTGGGCATAGCAATCCATTGCAGGGCATGCACTATGAGCAATCTGGAGATGCCAATCAGGATGATCTGCATGAGGAAACCAACCAAGCCCGGAAAGAAAATGCCAAGACCCGAGGCAGGAATCGGACATCTTGACACAGGAGGTGTAAAGCCACAATGTGAGGTCGATATCTGTATTGGAGCTAATAACACCCTGACTTCTGATCTCAGGACAAATGTGTACAAATCTGAACAATCTGTTACTCAAGGGCGTGGGAAATTTTACAAACTCTGGATTGATATTCGTTGAAAACATCACTTTACCATAGAAGTCCATGACTGCTGGGGAAACTGCAATGGCAGTGACAGACCCTTAACATCCTTTTGCTAAGCTTCAACACGCATGTTGTTTCTGCCAGTTAATAGATTCGCTTTACTGATGACATGAAAGAAAAATGGAAAACAATTGGCTCATTACACGTGCCATGGTTTGCTACGTAATGCAATCGTTCATTGTCAGTTTAGAGATTTCAAAATCAGGATATGTAGTAATTTTTTTTATAGTTTTATTATAGTTCATCTTGTTTGTTTGAGGAAAATAACTGGCCAGATTAAATGAGAGGGTGAAAAATGGCATTTATCACATTTTTCTGTGAAATCCATCATATATGCTTTCAAATAAAATGATTCCTCAAAACTTGGTTAGATCATCACTTCTTAACCCGTCTGTTGAAAGGTTTCGCAAAGGATGGTGAACCAAAGAAGTCTTAGATTATACAACAGGAATTGATCCCAATATTTTGCATGACTTAAGCTAACACGACTGACTGCTGGCTGCTTTTACACCTAATAGTCCGTTTGTTGAGTCGGAATTAGAGCGAAATTGATTCTTTCGGTTTGTTAAACAAACCAAAAAGCAGAAAACATTGTCTGAGGTTTGTATATGGCTGACTGTGTCCTTGTAAAACTCATTCAGTGGTTAGAAATGTAATGATGATGATAAAAACATGTATGATAGAAATTTTATGTGATGATATTAGCAGATTATTGTATAAATAATAGCATCGTCATTTGGTTCAATTTAACTGCTCGAATTTACAAAAACAAACAAACAAACAAACAAACAAACAAACAAACAAACAAACAAAAAAAGACACAATGTGTACAAGTTACTTCCTGTAGTGTCTCCATTAGACATTTTAAAATGGTTGGCACTATACAGTATGTAGTATACTATTGTAGACTACTGTACATACAGTATCATAATATTCTATAGTGTCTATATTTCTATTTTTTGTTAAAAATACCATGGTACCTGTGTACTTGAGGCAATCAGAAGGGTTTACTTGAAAGTAAACCTCAGTGTGAGTGCTGCATTCTCACTTGTCATGGAGGCAGAGACTACAACAAGGTTACACTATTAGACATGATTTTGTTGCTGTTGGCAAGCTTTTGCTTTCTGGATGATCTGTGTGTGATTACAATTTTGGAGTTTTCCGATAGGGTAAGAACCTTTTTTTGTTTTGTTACGTTTAGGGCTGGTTATTGTGAGGATGTTCGCATTAATAATACTTTTAGAAAATAGCTGACCCCTTGAGTCTACAACAACTTTGAGACGGTTATTCAGTAATGATGGAACCCACCAGGGACCAGTTGATACGATATTATCACGATACCTGATACATGCTGATACGATTTGTATTGCGATATTGTAAATATCACTTTTTTGAACTAATATTCTATTTCAATATTTGTAAAATACAGTAAACGTCCATAGATAGTTTGGTGGACGCCACCTGTAGGATTATAGGGGAAAGGTGAGGTTTTGGCAACTCAAATGCAAAAAATTCAATTAAAATTTTATTTTAAAAAAGAAAAAAAAGAAGGTTCTGAAGTCAGTGTGGTCATCCATAAATCCCCCCCACACACATCTCTAGTATTCAGGTAACTACTTTCATCAATAGCAGAATTATGCAAAACCAAGGAATTACTTTACTACACAAATTGTTGTCACATCAGTGGCGCACGAAAGGACAACTCGTCATAGCTGTAGACCCATCCTGTGGTGTGGAGAACATTCACACACTCAGACACTCCTCTCACACTCGTAATGCCTGCTGGTCTTGAAGTGTTAGCCTGGGGCAGTGTAGCACGCTGCGTTTCCAAACCCCCGCTCCAGCTGTTCCGGTGGGAAATCATGCGGAAAACATGCATTGAATCTTACAAAGCACGGCATGTATAATGTATCACATGACATCCTTATGAATAATAAAAAAAGAAAAAAAAACAACAACAACGCAACCTTCTTCACATCACGCCGAACTCGTCTTGTGAGACGATCCTGTATTCGGAAGATGAATAGATGTAAGTGTTTTTGTTGAGTTAAACAGGTTAAAGGTTCCACCTTAGGGTTTGACAGGAGGTCTGGGGTTAATGCAGAACCAACAGAACTGGCGAAATGTTATTAAATACGGTATGCGCTTTAGGTTAATCAGAAGTGATGTTTTATATGTTTTTACAGTGTGGTTTGAGTAAATGGAGTCTCCAGTCCTGTATTAGTCGCGCTCAGGGAAAGACTCCTGGCTAAAGGTTTCTAAGTTGGTTCTTCTTTATAATCAGTGTGAGTACTAAACATCGATATAAGATCAAACTTACATAATTCTTTTGATTGTGTAACTGCGACAATGTCAATTGTTTAAAGTGCTATACAAATAAAATTGACTAGAATTGAATTAAAGTGCACATGTAAATGTGCAAACAAGAGGAACCTGAGGGTACTCAGGTCTTCCTCCACAAATTAAAGACATATTGTAGGCTGATAGGGGTTTACAAATGGCCCGTAGTGTACTGTATGACTGGGTGTGTAGTTGCCTGTGCACTGTGATGAGTTGGCGCTCCATCCAGGGGGTTCCCTGTCTTATGCCCTGAGTTACCTGGAATAAGCTTCAAGGCCACCTTCAACCCTACACAGGGTAAGTGGTATGGAAAATGTACTGTATATGTTTGTGTGTGTGTGTGAGAGAGAGAAAGAGAGAGAGAGCAGGTCTCATTGTGTCTTGCTGGACTAGTAGCACCAGCAATCACTTGCTTTTGATTTATTACATAGATGAGGAAATTAATTTTATTCAGAAATGCATGTTTGGAAATTAGATGGAGAAACTGTATGAAAGCTTTCCCTCCCTCTTCCCTCCACCACCACTGCTGACTCTCCGGAGGCACAGATAACCGCCGATCTTCTCTACACTATTAATGAAAACCTTATTCTATACAGACTGTGAGGAAAGGCCGAGCCAGCCAAGCGGTAATTAACTTTGCTATCTCGGCTCCAAATCCTGACCACAGCCTTGGCAGGGAGTTAATTCCTCACCCGGAACCCTGCGCTGGGATCTCTGCCGCTCTCTGGCTCTCTGGACTCAGACAGTCCTGCTAGTCAGGTGTGAATTCTTTTAAATTAGAGATGAGATGAGTGATATATCAGTCACTGTTTACGATGGTTTCAAAGATGAGGTGCTTCAATCCAAATTTTTTCGCTCCACTCTAATGGATGTTATTAAACAGTTACTATGTGACCACATGTTGCTTAGTAGTTTTAGTGTAACTTCCTTTTATTAAACAGTTACAATGTACAGCAGTACCTCGGCATACAAACGCCCCATCTTGGGAATTTTCACATTAAGAGCAAAAGGTTTTTTTTTTTTTTTTTTTACATTTTGTGCAAGATTTAGTGAAGACATACTGTAGCACCGTGAGCTTCAAGAATGTTAGCAAGAAGAAAAGAGAGCCACTTTCAGTTTGGGTTTTAAAGCAGCCGGTGCTAAAAGGATAAGGCAGGTTTACAGACTAATTATTTCATATTTTACTTCATTTACATGTATTTTCTAATTGTTTTGATTGTTTTTATACACAACAATATGATTACAGTGTTGGAAATTGGTTAAAGTGGTAATATTTTTGGGTGACTGGTACAGATTATCTGCATTTACATTATTTTCAATAGAAAAATGTGTTTTGCAATATGAAATTTCCGCCTAAGAACTCGCATCTTAAATTCGTATGCCGAGGTACAGTACCGCTGTAACTTCTTGTTATAAAATAATGTCCTGTTGCAAATCTTTGCAATGTGACATCCTGTTATTAAACCGTCTCTACTGTATGTAAACTCCTGTTACCTTATTAGCTCCTGTTACTAAACAATAAGAGTGTCATTTCCTGTCACTGAATAGTTACTACTGTAAGTATGGTTTTATTGGCAAATAAATCAAGTATACCATACTCACATTTGTTAGAGAGTAGAGACCATGGTGTTTGTGGATCCGTTGTATAAAACCAATATCACACTGGAGGTTGTGCTGTTGTGCTGAATATCAGTACGGGTGTGATAACTTGTAAGTAAATTCCTGGTTAATGACCTGGTACAGTATGTTCTTTTTTTACGCAATGTTGCATATTCTGGTACTGAAAACCTAGTGTTATTTAAGTGTTGCTAAAATATTAAAATACAACCTGTTATGAAATAGTTACTAGATCAGTTTCCTGTTAAAAACCTGCTTTAATACTAAAACTGTCCAGTGTACCTTCCTGCTACAGGGGTTAGGGTTTATTCAGAGCGTGTTCTCTAACCTCCTATTTATTAAATACTCTCTGATTTCTGTTACTAAGCAGTTATAGTGCAATTTACAGCGCAGTCATTATTACAGTCATTCTTTCTGCACGCTACCACAGTGTCTTTCCGAACCCGAGTTTTCCATCCGTGCACTAAATTCGACAGTTTCAATTCAAGAAAATGGAACATTATTGTATTATTTAGCAGAAGAACCGATTCACCATGATAGCGTGCTGTACTTTCTTTCGCTCTTGCCGCTACTGTTGTGTAGATGTGTAAGCAGACAGACATGATTTCACATCGAGCTCATGGCCGATCCGTCTGGTGTTCTCAGATACACGCAGCCACCTGTCTCGCTTCCGGCTCCGTGAGCTCGTGTTGTCGAATGTAAATAAGCGAACGGGTACACTGCACTTTTCTGATGTCTCTCCACCTGGAAATGAAATAAAACACATGTGCATGTATGCACGCATCACACACACACACATTTCTGTGATGCCCACAAAATGCCTACCACACACACACACACACACACACACACACACTAATACACAGTATCCCATCCTCCTGTACACAGACTCATCCATTCAGATATTTGATTGTTTCTCTCTCTCTCTCTCTCTCTCTCTCTCTGTGCCCCCTTTTTTCTCCCCCTACTATCTCTTTCCATTTCCTGCCCCATCGAGACGGTTCCTCCATTTTCTCAGAGCAGAATGCAAATTGGTAGAAACACTGATCAGAACTTATTACAAAATGGAGCCTTGCTTGGAGCAGGAATGTAAGAGAGGGAGATAGAGAAAGAGAGAGAGAGAGAGAGGGAAGAGAAGAGAAGAGAAGAAGAGTGTGTCAGTATGAGAAGATGGAGGGGATGGGAGGGGCCGAGGGACGGCGAGCGGGAGAGCCTGCAGGAGGGGAATGTCGCTTGGTGGCGGAGATGGGAAAATTAGATTTATTTTTTCATGGGGTGTAGAAAGATGGGATGGGGGATGGAGATGGGTTTTAGTTTGGGGGTCAGTAATAGTGCCTTGCTGTTTTCTTTATATATAAGGAGGGAAATGAAAATAATTTGCGAGTACGGCTCGTCCCATGCTGGTCAGGTCTGTCTGTCTGTCTGTCTGTCTGATTGCTGATTGAACTCCAAACTCCTTCCACCCCTCCCCGGGCCCTTTTTATCAGCACCATCCCAAGGTTACCCCCTCATCTCTATGTATAATCATACGGGCCGGGTTTGTGGTACGCAGGGGGTTGAATACTTTGTACACCCCCCCACACACACACGTTTTTTTTCCGTCGCTACATTCTATGCTGTCTGTCTGGCTCCATTATAGATTCAAGGCTTGGTCCAGTCTCTAGTCTCCTTTGCGCGCTCCACTGTGATGAATGAGTCTGACCTTGGCAAATAGAAAGGCCAAAATACCATCATTTCTTTCTTTTTTTTTTTTTTTTTTGAGAATATCATTCCGTCTTCGGCATGACCTGTACAGAAGAGACGCGGACTGTATTAGCCCAGGAACCGAACACGTTTTAACATTTTCCGTCAAAATGGATGTGCATATGCGAGCCATTATGAGCAGTTAACGTTCCTGTACCTTCGACCTCAGCTGAACGCTTTTTAACACGTTGTCAAAAGCGATGAAAAAAAAAGAAGAAGCAGGACTTTCAGGAATCTGGTGTTCGCTCCGAACAGTTTGTTTTGCAATTACGTCTGAGAAAGTCTGGAGAATGACTTTTCGTAGCGACTGCGCTCCCGTGGATGTTCCCACATGGATACCCTGAAGATTTGTACCCCCCCAAATGCCCCAATCTCATAATTTTTTTTTCAGTGGGTAATCTCACGTGGATCCTGCCGAGCTTTGCTGCTCTAATCGTAAAGACACATCCAGGACACATCCAGGATAAATCAGCAACACACTGCTTTTGGTCTTTACTTTTTATACACCTGTATAATGTAATGATGTAGAATTCCCTTTTGGAATCCTGGCTCTTGGCATACTTTCTTTCCTTATGTTGTCTCCGCTGGGAATTTTCAGATCACTCTAAAGTTGCTTTATGATATACAAATACCGTACAAATAAAAAAAAATTCCTGACATTGTAGTAGCGCTCTCAAATCGAACTTGAACTTCGGTATTTGTTTAGACCCCCTCTGGGTTCTCCTGTTTCCCTCCACCTCCCAATTACATACATGTACAGTACAGCGGTACCTCGGCAAACAAACGCCCCGCCTTGCGAATTTACGCCTTAAGAACAAAAACCTTGCCTTGCTATACGAAACATTTTCAGCATATGAGCGACCGAGCCAGTAGTACGTACTTCCGGGTGCATGTACATCTGGGGGCCGTTCAACACTTGTTTGTCTCGGTGGAAAGCCTAGTGAAGCTTGTTTGCATGTTCTTGCAAGATTTAGTGAAGCTATAGCACCATGGGGTCCAAGAATGTTAAGAGGAATCATAAATTAGGGTTAAGTTAGGTGTAATGTCTATTTATTTCATATTTAACTTTATTCACATGTCTTTTTAAAATGTTTTGATTATTTTTCCAAGCAAAAATATGATTATAGTGATGAGAATGGTAAAATTGGTACTAGTTTTTTTGATTGACTGGAGCAGACTACCTGCATTCACATTATTGTCTATGGGACAATACATTTTGCAATATGAAATTTCGCCCCCAGATTCGTATGCCAAGTCGCTGCTGTACTCTATTATCTTGGCTATACTAGATCACCCCAAGGTCTGTAAATCTGCGAGTGTGTATGTCACCATGTCGCATCCCTAAACAAAACTAACACTCCTTTAATATGAAACTAACCTCGGTTTCTTGCACTTCCTGTTTCCTGTCAGAAGATGGCATTCCCTGGCCACTTTCACAGCTCCCCCGCACTCGTCCGCCTCTCCGACTGGCTCTTTGTGTCACCGTGTGTCCCACCCCCCCCCCCCACCCCCCTCCTCCTGTCTCCCTTCTCCTTCCATCCAGGGGGTCGCGTCAGTGAGGTGGCGGTTCTAACAAGCTGCCTGGGACCGCGCCGCTCAAATGAGCCAAATCAAAGAGAAAGGGGCGTAGGGGGGGAAAGGTAGTGCCATGAACCCCCCGCCGTGAACAGCCATTTGCCAGAATATGAAATGAATTCATATGGCCTGACATGATAAGCCCAGGGATAACCCTCTGTGCAGCCGGCATGTCCCAAACACACACATACACACAACACACAAACACACACACACACACATCTCTCTCTTTTTTTTTTCTCTTTCTAGAACAAACAAATGAGGAAAAAATAAAACCCTTTGCATGTAATGTAATGGGATTCAAATCATAGGAGCACACTTTTTTGACTCTCTTGAGTTTGTTTTAAGGTGAAGGTCAGTGTTAAGGGTTGGGGTTAATGCTCGCTCGAACCTTTTGTCTTATGACTTTTGACATCACTGATGAATAAAATTATGCAACAAAGTGATTCATTGTTATTTTTTATTATCTTGCAACATTAATTACTTAATTATTATTAATACAACAACTAAAAAAAATATGTTTTTAGGATCTAAAGTGTTTTCATCATTTGGAAAAGAAAGCTTTCAATGCAGGTCATACAGTAAATGTGCCTCTGGATGTTACTTTGAAGAAATGTTATTTAGCCCATCATTTATATTCATGTTTGTCTGTTTTAAATGAATTACTTTTTAATTATTTTAATTCTTTCCCATTTCCACCTTCTCTCCATTTTTCTGTTTCATGTCTCGGTTTGGGTCACCCCCAAAAATATGATCTCTCTCTCTCTCCCACACACACACACACACACACACACACACACACACACACACACACACACACACACACACACACACAGAGCCATTTCTACCAGTCTGTCACCTCCTCAAAACATAATCACATCACTCACTCAACACACACACATATTATGATGAGGCCGATTTGCACAGCTCTTAAAATCCAAAGAGCAGGGGTCTAACAGGAGGAAAGCTAAAAGCAGGGTTATCATCTCCAGCCACACAAATGCTTCCTGGAAGCACGCGGCGCAGACCCATTTGGATCGCTCGAGAGCAACGAGCAACAAAATATCGTCTATAATATATATGGTAATGCGGGCCGCTCTTTTGTGCTTGTCTGTGCCGTTTCAGTGCACAGATTTCCAATTTACAACGATTTGTGCGACTTAGACAATTCCTAAAAAACACCATCAAAAATGGCAACATCGCAAAGAAAGAAAATAAATAAATAAAAGCCCCCTTTTTATTATTATTTTTTTTTTATTTCACTCTCTGTCTTTGTATTTTTCAGCATGAGCGAGTTTAAAGAATTGCAGCATGGACGTGACCTCATCTGAAAGACGGAGCATCTCGAGGTTCTGCACGATGCGCTTTCCGGAAAGGATCGACCTCCTTGTTGTGCTTTAAGTGCTTATTTAGAGGAATGTCTTTTAGATGCATAGAATACATGATTCTTATGAACCGTCACTTTTACAAAAAAATTAACGGAGTAAAGGAATAACATGCTGTGTCGTGCTGTTATAGGAAAAATAATCGATATAACGCAGAGGTACAGTTTACACCTTATGTTGATTGTTTTCCTATGATATCATACAGTATCTTGATGTGCTTTATTCTCCTGAATTTGTAAATAAAATAACACATCTTACTTTTTGATTCTCTTCACAGTTATATATACAACTGCAAAAAAAGTTCTGCTTGAGTCATAGCAAAAATAAATAGACAATCCTTTTCAGTTCTCTCTCGTTTCAAATCAATGACACAAACACAAAAACAACTTATAACATTAACTATTCTTTCCTGACACTGGAAACTCCTTCCATAAAAGTTTAAGACATTATTACCTTAATACATTTTAAATACATGAGCACTAATATAATTTTGCATTTCTGCTACTTATAGAAAACAAATCTAAACCTTCTGACCAATGAGAATCCAGCATTCAGTAGATCAATAAAATTAAAAAACGTGTTTGCTTGTATCCAGAGTGAGAATAAAAGTCAATCAAAGGAAAAATTTTAATTTGTTCCAAATGCAATAAATTAATTTTGTAACTCATGTATGCATTTTTTTAACAAATGCAACAAATGAAAAGTGTCGTATATGTTTTAACAATATAAAAATATTGAAAACATAAACAAAAAATATATAAAACATTATCTCATTATTATTTGATTTATAATAATGAAGATGAATAATATTAGGATGGAACCAACAGATTATTGTTTTATGTTTCATTCATTCATAATAAGTCTTGTTTTTGTTAAATAAATACCGTGAAACTGCCGATTGTGAGTAACGAAGTTGTTCCGCAAGACGAGCAAGGATTTTTAAAATAAATTTTCACTTGAAAACAAACAAGTCTTGGTTTACGAGTACCGAGTATCATGTATCACGCATCTTGTTTTGATGCCGAGCGTCACGTGATCACAACTGAACCAACTGTTTTTCTCTCTCTTGCACTGCAGAAATGTGGGTAATCGTCTCCCCTGCTGGGTCTTAGTGCTCGTCTCTTACTGGTATAATCAACATCCGTGCACGCGTGTACTGTTTACTATAACACTGTGACCACCTGAGTAACATATTTTATTTTGTGTCTGTATGCGTGTAAAGCAAAAGCAAGTCTCATTAGAGAGGTTAAAGATCCATTTTCTCTCTGTATCAGCCTGCTCTTTGTGTCTGTGTAAGACGAGAAGGGGAGAGGGGGAGGGGCTCTGTACTTTAGCTTCACACACACACACACACAGGTTTTATTTTTACTTTATATTTTGTGTTAATTATTTATTTTTTGGAGCTGTGAAATGAATAATTTAAGTTTCCATTATTTATTATGGAAAAATTCGATTTGGTTTAGTGTTTTGGAATACGAGTCCACTTCCGGAATGAATTATGCTCATAATCCAAGGTTCCACTGTAATTTGGATAAATACAGTACATATGGGCATTATTTATTTCTTTTTTATTTATTTACGTATTTATTTTTTCTCTTATATGAAACTAACTTAAATGATGTAGATTTCATTAAAGAATTGGGAACAAATAGTGCCGAAAGATAAAATTTTAAAACAGGTTGTTTATTTACCAACATCAGCGACCTCATTTCCCCTCTCGTCTGTTCCAACCACTCAGCATTCAGCATCAGCAGGATAACTAATCACCGCCTGATCATCTGTCATCATCTGCAGCTGTTTCTCACTGGTTACTGCCTCGAGTTAGATGGTCTTTATGCTTCCAAACACAAAACGTTTCTCTGAAACTGCTCAGGTACAGTGACTGAACTGAAAATAATGAGAGACAATACAGTCCTTCAAAAAGCCTTGAGAAGTATTCCTGAAGACTACATTAAAAACAAAAGAAAGTCTGGAGGTTTGGAGGAAAAACTATGAAGAAATGATGGCTGACTCATGACTTTTGCACTTTATCATGGCAAACCTGATAGTTTTAAAAATGCATTAAAAAAATGATATTTTTTCAGGAAGCTGCTTCATAAAAAACAAATAAAGCAAAAAAAAAAAAGTCTATGTGGTGCAACGCTCTCAATCTGGGGTAATTGAGACTCCATCCTGCCTCTGTACTTACCCCTTTTCTCTCTCAGTTCCCCTGTCTAACCCAGACGCAGGTGATGAGATGTCTGACACCTCGGTCCCTCTTTCTTTTCTTTTCATAAAAGAAAAACGTTATGTCAGGTGAAAATTAGGTGCAAAACATGAAAAGGAAAAGATAAAAAAAGCAAATTTCTTTTTTTTCTTTTTTTTTTTAAGTAAGGAACCAAGGTTTTTAAAAGGTCTTTTCAGGGACATTTAATTTACCGACAAATGTTTTAAATGTATTTTTTAATCAGGTGAATTGAGTTTGCTAAGACTTTAAGCAAAAAAAAGAAAAAAATTATATATATATATATATATATATATATATATATATATATATATATATATATATATATGAAATATGAATATTATGTGTTTCAATATAAAACATAAAATAAAAAAATAAATACTTGGACAATAAAAACAAAGTTTTATATATTTTAATTTAGTATTTCAATGTTTTCATATGCAAATAAGTAAACATGCAATAATAAAAATTTTAATAGCAAAACTAAAAAAAACAGCTAACAAACATTATAAATTCATTTATAAATTAGAAAATTTCTGAAACAGAGAAGAACCCTGGGAGTCGTGTGTTTTACAGAACGGTGCGAAACTTTTGTTTGTTCGTTTTACTAACAAAATGTTTCTGTGCTGCAGGTCAGTAGATTTCCTGATTTCATGCAGTCATTGCTGGTTTTGTTGTTTTCATCGTGGTGATAGCAAATGTGTATGTGTGTGTGTGTGTGTGTGTGTGTGTGTGTGTGTGTTTGTGTCAGATATTCCAGGTTTCTCTTATTTATTTTTCATTTTGATTTGTGTGTGTGTGTGTGTGTGTGTGTGTGTGTGTGTGTGTGTGTGTGTGTGTGTGTGTGTGGTGATGTTTCTCCACCTCCATCTCCTGCCACTTCTCTGAATAACAATCAGAAAAGTGACGCTCCCATTTTTCATCATCTTTTACACCTCCTTCCTCACATCAACCGCTGTCACACTGTGTGTGTGTGTGTGTGTGTGTGTGTGTGTGTGTGTGTGTGAGTGTGTGCGCGTGAGAGAAAGAGAGAGAGACCTGGAGTTGACCAAAGATCATTTATGCAAATAAGAAATAAAATTTAAAACTAAAATATGAATATATTTTTGTAGAAAATCTCGTCTAAAAAAGAGATGTAAAAAGTAGAATGGTTTTGTAATATATTTCCTAGATGTTTTAAAAAGCTGAATTAAGTACTATTTACAGTTAATTTCAATTGGATTGGATTTCTTGTCCATTACACTTATATAATTTTTTTAAATTATTTAAATTATATATTATATATAAAATTATTTTGTTTAGTTTAAAATCAGATTTTCAGAAATGTGTATGTTTTAATCTTTTTTAATTAAAAAAAAATTACAAGTAGATTTTTTATTTTATTTTTTAGAATCAATTATTTTCTTTTAAAATGTAACTGTTTAAATTTCTTCAGGTAGATTCTTTTGCGATTACGTGCATAATTCGCTCTGGAAGCGTGCTTGTATATCAAAGCGAATTTTTCCCTAAGAATAAATAAAAACTCAGATGATTCAAATAAAAATAATGAATACAAAATGGAAATTAAAAATAAAACAAATTAACATGCACTTACTGTACCTTTAAAAAGAATCCCAACAGAGAAGTGTTTCTATTAATGTGTGTGTGTGTGTGTGTGTGTGTGTGTGTGTGTGTGCAATCGTTGGATGTGGTGACAGTGTGATCAATTTATTCTTATGTCCGATCAGTTTACACTTACACTAGTGTCATTGAGTCCAGCAGGTTGGTATAAACCCCGGCACACGACACACACAGTGCTTTTCATCCTAAAGCGCTGGTGTGAGGAGTTGGATCCAGTTTTTATACTAAATTCTCTGAACGTGACACCGATAATCACCTTCCTTTTTTCAGCTTAAAGTGATTTTAATAAGCACAGAAGCTGATGATGTAACCCTGGTCTAATTACAATACAATACAATTACAATAAAGGCTGTTTCCTTGATTTAGAATGACACAAAGATTTATCACAACAGGTGAAAATCCTTAAATTATTTTCCTAATCGTTTAGTGTTTATCCTTAACAACGTTGCAGCAAACAGCATTTTAGCTGATGACAATTTGACTCCAAAATCAAATTCTTTAATCATATTAGCATCAGTAGCGTTGCAAAGCTACACCGGTCATTGTAACCAAAAGTAGGCCCATTTTAAATCCAAATTTATGACAAATATAACAAGCCAATTTGCTCCAATTTGAATTAGCTAAGTTAAGTTAGTTAACAGCTAGCATATTAGTGTTTGCATGACCTGCTGAGTAAGCTGCTGTTCAGAAACGATTTTACTCGATACGCCGCTCGTACGTGTTTTATATTATCACCTTCTTCCCTACAGAGGGTAATTAGGCATTAATTACGCTAATTAACATCTCAAATGTCTTATAGCCGGGACTGTTATGTCTGCGTTAAATACATTTAAGCTAAATGAGGGGTGACTCTGACTCTCCCTTGATTTCTTAATGATGTTAATTATCATCGGGGATAATTGGTGAAAATTCCCAGCTGTAATTAACACTTTCACATTTAACTTTAATGAGATTCATATGGAACGGAGAGAAACATGTTAAGACTATGACATTAAATGTGTTCTCTCTTTTTTTTTTTTTTTTTTAAGAAATTAACTAATTAATTAAAAACCGTATCACACCAAGAGTTCAAATATGATGCGTGAATATTCACAGTTTGGTTTAAATACAGTTGATTTTTTTGTCAGCTTAAAGTGATTTTAATTAGCACGGAAGCTAATTATGTAATCCTGTGCTAATTACAATAAAGAAGGATTCCTTGATTAAATACAACAAATGGCACAAAAGCAGGCATAAAAAAAAATAAAAAAAGCTTTTTTCTACAAGGTGCGTTCGAGTCAAACTGAGACTGAGATTGTCCAGAATAACAGAACACGATTATGACAGTAAAAACTTTATTTCTCTATATAATTTCCCCAGTGTTTCACTAGTGCTTGGATAACAACCAGGTAGAAATTTTTTCCAGGACGCCAGTGCCATGATCGGACTGCTTGCTTCATGTGTGAAACGCCGGCCTCCCAGGAACTCCTTTAATGTTTCCCCAAACATGTGGAGCGAGATCAGGACTGTACGGGGGGCGTGGCAATAACTCCCAGCCGAGTTCCTGTAATATACAAGTGGTGTTGGTGAACGACTGTGTGTACAGTTCACACAGACAGGTGCATCTCTTCCGCAGGTTGGCGACAAGTTGTTAATATTCACACACAGCCAGAATATTATTTCAGTTTTTGCTTTATTACCTTGATAAAGTCCTGAACAGGAGCGAGGTGAATTCGGAGTGGTGATCATGTGTGGAATAAAACCAAATCAATCAATACTCACTCACTGTTTTAGTGCAAATTTAAATTAAATGCAAAGTTACAATTTTAATTTGAGGAATTTAATTAAATTCAAAGCTTGATAAACATCACGTTATCACTTTCATTGTGTGTCAGGCTGGAAACATAATCAGTGTAATGAAGCTCAGTTACAGGACGACTCCTGTACAATAAGTATATAAATATATAACTATATAGTACGACAAATGGATTATTTTTTTGGAACAACAGTTTAAATCTCCTCATACCACAACATTTAGCCAATCATTACATTCCTAAATTAATCAGGACACGTTGTATTTCTTTTAAATTGTATGGAAACATTTAACGTTTGTACGTCTACTAAACAAGTTCACACTGAGATTATTACGGCTATAAAGTTGTATAAAGTTGTTTTCCCACCAGCCTTTTTTTCCCCTTTTCATTTAAAAAAAAGAAAAGAAAAAAGAATGCAGCTTGGCACGGTCGCTTCCTCTTGAGAATGGTATTGAGAAACAATTTGAATTTTTTGTAATAACTGACTGAATCAAAGTACAATTTTTTTCCACTTTCCAGAACTGTTTGTCTTTGATAGATCTTGGTCATGTGACATTCGACCCCTTAATCTCTTATGAACTGGCTATGTGTTAGCTATTAAATATTGTGAGGTACTCGCAAATTGCTCACAATCTGCTTTTGACTCAATGGTAAGCTCAAGCTGAACCGTCAGGAACTGTTTATGACCCTTTTTGATTTAGTGTTTATGAACCTTTATGATTCACTGAGTACGTTTAACATCTCACGATTTGCTGTGAATTGTTCAGAATTGTCATTTTTTCATTTTTTAGACAGCTGCAATTCCGTCTGAACACATCACGTCATACCAGACTCTGACAAACCTCCTGACCACCTCCGACAAGATCTGCAAATTTTACTGATTCTAGATCTCGGGAAATTTGTTAATGTGGGAAGGTCTCCTCAAAACATAAATCCTTAAACAATATGTTATTTTCCCTTTTTTTGATGATACATTATACATAGAAGATGATACATATTGATTAAAATAAGGTAAATAATCCAAAATAATAATAATAATAATAATAATAATAATAATAATAATAATAATTATTATTATTATTATTATTATTATTATTATTATATGTTAAATATTTAATATATATTTTATACTAATACTTTTAATTACATTAGACATTTCTTGTACTGTGCTCATAATCAGTTCAAGGCTTGTTTAAATATTTTACGAAAGCTTCTGATATATGGTAAATAATCTCCAACTCACTTGAAAGCAATAGTTCAGTTAGATACAGTAGATAGACTTTATTAATGCCATCCAGAAATTGTAAAAAAGTTTAAATTTTTTTTCCTGATAAAATATTTGTTGTTTTCTTTGCAGCATGTCTGTATTTTTCCCATAAAAATAATAATTACATGAAAATATTTGTATCTTTGTGGAAGATTTTACTGAATACCTTACACTTTTTAAAAATGTGTATTTTTTTAAAGATTTTTTTAGAACCTTTTTAACTCCTCACATTTGCAACTTGTCAAGAAAATCTCAAGAATGTTGTTAGATTTTGTTCAAAGAATGCAATTTCTATGAATATTTTTAATCAAATTTTATTTACAAGACCATTGATAGTTTTTTTCTTTTATTTTATTTTACCTTTGTCTGTCTCTCTCTCTCTCTCTCTCTCTCTCTTTTTATATACAGTATATGAAGCATTAAATATAGCATTTGGCATTAGATCTAAAATGTATTTAATTGTGTTTTATGGATTAAACATAAAACATGTAGATAGATAGATAGATAGATAGATAGATAGATAGATAGATAGATAGATAGATAGATAGATAAAGTTTTTCTATCTAACTGTACTATTTCTAGTATTTCATGATCGGATGCTTTGTGTTCTCCTCTGGGTTCCACGGCAAGAAGATGCGCTTCACAGGAGCACAGAATCACTGCTGTGTATCCGTGGCCAGGTGGCGTCAGGAGAATATCCAACAGCTGTGTGTGTGTGTGTGTGTGTGTGTGTAAGAAATAGTGTGTGAGTGCATGTGTTTGGCAGGTCAGAGGGTCAGGAGAGACCTCTGGGTGAGAAGCTGTAGCTAAAATCAGCTAGATTAATAATAAAACAACAGAGTGAGAGTAGGAAGAGACTCGGTGGAGAACAGCAGAAGCCCCCCCGCAACACACACACACACACACACACACACACACACACACACACACACACACACACACACACACACACACACACACACTCAAACACCACTTCTATTTCAACCCCCTGCTTTCACATCCACCTGAGTAGATGAAACCAACTCTACACAATCAACTACACGCAGTGTGAAAGTCTTTTTTGTTTCCGTTTTCCTTCCCTTTAATGAATCGCTGTCCACTGTATTACATCCTTATGTGTTAGAGGTCGAAAATTGAAATCTGTTCAATCACCCAACATGATGTTATTATGATCATTTTGTACTGTTACAATAAAAAAACAAACAAACAAAAGCATGACATACAGTTCCAGGGTTCTTAGTTTCGAACCTAAACTCAGGTTCCTGTCCGTCTGACGTTGTTCTCCTTGTGTTTGTCTGGTTTTCCTTCAGGTTCTCCAGTTTTCTGGATTTATTTTTAAATACATTTCTTTAAAAAGGGTTATTTATTTCACTGCTCCCCTGATCATTATAAAACATTACTGCATGAGCAATGGATGAGTAAATCACACTGTACTTCACACCTGATGCAGAGTCACATCATCGTGTCCAATACGGTGTTCTCTTAATCAACACGGCCTATTTTTGGTGCAAACAGAATATTTCCTATCAGAAAAAGGTTGTGAACAGCATGATCATGATAAAAAAGTCTACTTATGTCTGTATAGGGAAAAAAAAACTGTCCTCTTATGTCTGTATCATGAAAAAAGTCTGTTCACATCTGAATGAGAGCGAAAAGGAAAGAACAAACCATCCTCTTATATGTGCACCAGAGTAAAAAACTATGGCATTAGATCTGTGGGCGTGTGCTACAGGACTCGTTACTCATTGGCCAGTTGCTTTAAGGTGGGCGTTACAGGACTGCGTGCTCATTGGCCAGCTTTTTAAAAAACTTTCCTGTCTTCTCAGGACAAGTTTCCTGGAGAGTTGTTGTTCTTCTGGGTTCAAAGAATTACACGATTTAAATTTCCCAACCCGTTATTTTCTATTCAAGAGTTTATGATCTATATGTGGAACAGAAATGGTAAATCCGCAGTTACTCGGAATCTCAATAGTTCACTGTTGGGGGCTTAAGAAGGGACGTGGAAACGCTTACACAAGCGGAATTACTTCCATGGTCCGTAATCAATCATTGTCATAAGGAACTGTAAACATATGTTTATTATAAAAGTATTTCTCATCGTCCTCTGGGTTAATATTTGTGGGGGTGGCCATATATAATGTCATGTAACTTAATGCGCAGGAAAAGTGAAGAATATGCACACACACACACACACGCACACACACACATATTTATATATATATACAGTATATATAAATGTGTATAGGAGAGTAAAGACCACCCTCTCATGTGTATAGGCTAGTAAAAACTGTCCACACACATGTATAGGTAAGAAAAACCACCCTCACGTGAATGGGTGAGTTAAAACTGCCCTCTCACGTGTATAGCAGAGTAAAAAACATTCTTTCACGTGTATAGGAAAGTAAATAACCACCATTTCATGCGTATTGGTGAGTAAAAACCGCCCTTTCATGTGTATAGAAAGTAAAAAAAAAAACACTCTCTCACGTGTGTAGCAGAGTATAAACTATTCTCTCATGTGTATAGGAGAATAAAAACGACTCTCCCACGTGTATAGCAGATTATAAACCACCCTTTCACATGTATAGGAGAGTAAAAATCAACATTTCACGTGTATAGAAGAGTAAAAACCACCCTTTCACGTGTATAGGAGAGTAAAAACTGCCTTTTCACATCAGAAAGAGAGTAAAACCACCCTCTTACTTCTGTATGAGTGAAACCCCACCCTCTCATGTCTGTAAGAGAGGAAAAGCCACCCTCTCATAGCTGTAAACCCCACCCTCTCACGTGTGTAGGAAATTAAAAACGACCCTCTTACGTCTGTATGATTGAAATACCCTCCCCTCTCATGTCTGTGGGAGAGGAAAAACTGCCCTCTCACGTGTATAGCAGAGTAAAAAACACACATTTACGTCTGTACAACACCTTCACATCTTTAAGAGAGTAGACACTGCCTCTCACGTGCATAACAGAGTAAAAAACACACATTCACGTCTGTATGACACCTTCACATCTTTAAGAGAGTAGGAACTGCCTCTCACGTGTATAGCTGAGTAAAAAGCACACATTCACGTCTGTATGACACCTTCACATCTTTCAGAGAGTAGGAACTACCTCTCACGTGTATAGCTGAGTAAAAAGCACACATTCACGTCTGTATGACACCTTCACATCTTTCAGAGAGTAGGAACTGCCTCTCACGTGTATAGCTGAGTAAAAAGCACACATTCACGTCTGTATGACACCTTCACATCTTTCAGAGAGTAGGAACTGCCTCTCACGTGTATAGCTGAGTAAAAAGCACACATTCACGTCTGTATGACACCTTCACATCTTTCAGAGAGTAGACACTGCCTCTCACGTGTATAGCTGAGTAAAAAGCACACATTCACGTCTGTATGACACCTTCATATCTTTAAGAGAGTAGGAACTGCCTCTCACGTGTATAGCTGAGTAAAAAACACACATTCACGTCTGTATGACACCTTCACATCTTTAAGAGAGTAGACACTGCCTCTCACGTGTATAGCTGAGTAAAAAACACACATTCACGTCTGTATGACACCTTCATATCTTTAAGAGAGTAGGAAATGCCTCTCACGTGTATAGCTGAGTAAAAAGCACACATTCACGTCTGTATGACACCTTCACATCTTTCAGAGAGTAGACACTGCCTCTCACGTGTATAGCAGAGTAAAAAACACACATTCACGTCTGTACGACACCTTCACATCTTTAAGAGAGTAGGAACTGCCTCTCACGTGTATAGCTGAGTAAAAAACACACATTCACGTCTGTATGACACCTTCACATCTTTCAGAGAGTAGGAACTGCCTCTCACGTGTATAGCTGAGTAAAAAGCACACATTCACGTCTGTATGACACCTTCACATCTTTCAGAGAGTAGGAACTGCCTCTCACGTGTATAGCTGAGTAAAAAGCACACATTCACGTCTGTATGACACCTTCATATCTTTAAGAGAGTAGGAACTGCCTCTCACGTGTATAGGAAAGTATAAACCGCCCTCTTACATCTGTTTGCATAAAACCCCGCCCTCTCACATCTGTAAAAGTAAAACCCCGCCCTCCCACATCTGTAAAAGTAAAACCCCGCCCTCTCATGTCTGTAGGAGTGTAAAACCTGCCTTTTCTTGCCCTCATGAGGAAAACAGTCTGTTTACGTCTTTAGTTTAGTGTTAATTGTTTAAGTGTTTAATCCATGACACATTGATCTATTTTTTGTTAATTTTCGCTCCTTTATCTTAGCACTTTTATTTTCTTCGTCGTTTCTCCCAAGATTTTAAAAATGTTTATTTTTCATAATCTTTTGTGTTTAAAGTGATTTCGCCCGCCCGGACTTCTCGGCTCTCAGCCCCAAGGCGAGATCGTACCCCGCTAGGAAGGAGCAACTTCCAGTTTCAGAATCGAGCTCAAGCTAACGTCCTCAAAGGATGCTCATGTCTGGAGAGGGGATGCCTTTGAGAAGGGGGGGGGGGGTGTACAGGAAAAGGAGATGTGGAGGGAGGGAACGTTCGGATGTTTGATTCTAAGAGAGAGAGAGAGAGAGAGAGAGAGAGAGAGAGAGAGAGAGGGGGAAAAAGTCCACACAGCCCCCCTGTTCTTTGTAGAACATTTAGGTTTGACCCTCCCTTGGTTTCTGTACTCCCTCCCACCCTAACACGCACACACACACACACACACACACACACACACACATACACACACACACACACACATACACACACATACACACACACACAGGCCAAGAGATCTGCAGGATATCGTAGTCGCCAGCATTTTATATCCACTACAGTAGATGTGTGCTTTTTTTTAATACATATCTCCACTCCACAGACAAGCTGTGTGTTGAGTCCATGCAGGCAGCCTTAAGGACAGAGGGACAAAGAGACAAAAAAGACAGATGGAAATATAATATTATATTTAGACCAAAAAAAATGCATTGCTAAAATGAAGGACACTAGACTGGCATGCGTCTTTCTTTCCTCTTTTTATTATTTTTTTTTAAGTGTATAGATTGCGCAGAGAGAGAAACCCCCAGATTGATGTTTTCCCCCTGAGCAGAGCAGAGAAGACACACTGGTAGAAACTCCGGGTAAGTGTTTGGGCTTTTTTTTTCCCCCCTTCCTTCCTTCCTTCCTTCCTTCCTTCCCCTGTCTCTGCACCGCTGATGATTACAATGCTGCTGATTGATTGGTTCGCGCTCAGGATTATCACGTCACGAGGTGCCTGCTGATGAGACGAGAATGAGCCTGAGAAATGAAAAGGGAGAAATGGGCAGAACCTCGCGTCACCATTAAACCTTTGAAAAGATGAAAGATTCTCTAAGGGTTTTTTTGTTTTTGTTTTGTTTTGTTTTGGGGGGGTTTGGTGGTGTAAATATATATTTATTTATAGATACTCCTTGGGTGCTTATGTGCGTGAGTGTGTATGGGTGTGTGTGCGTGTGGTCCCGGTGACGCCCACCCTTCATTAGCCTAGCTGGCGCGTGCTGATGAGGTGTTAAGGAGGGGTTACAGCTGATGACTCGCAAGCAGCTGGCCTTTTTGTGAATATGCAGATGGGTAGGAGGGGGACGACGCTGCCCCGCGTGCCACGCGTCGCCGTGTTTGCGCTCGCTCTGTAGGGAGGCTCGGAGGATTGCACATGTTCTTTATATATTTTCTTTCATAATGATGACCGTGCACTGATAAGGAGATAAATGATGATGATGAGGGGGAGGGGGAGGAAGGGAAGAAGGCAAAGACAAGCTGGGAATAATACAGAAAGAGAGAGACATCGAAAGAAAGAAAGAAATAAGGAAAGAAAGAAAGGGGGGGTTATGGCGACGTTCAGGGCGTATTTTCACGCCGTAATGATCCCCGGCCTCTTCCCCACCCCGAGTCCACCCCTCCTCACTGCCATTTTTCAGCCTCATTTGCATGTCAAAGCTGCTGGAAGGCTGGGAAGATTAGTTTGAGATGACATAATGATGTAATGAATTAAACGCTAGCATTTAGCCGTAGCTCGGGACACGTGCGCCAAGCGTGCACCATCGCTAACGGCTAACGTGACCATGGGAATGGCTTCTTTCCTATGAATTACTTAAAATAGTCAATTTATTACTATTACGATTTTATATGTTTAGATCCGTCAAAAAAAGCACATTTATTTTGTAACATTTATTTCTTTATACTTTTAAACTGTCTTTTGTTTTGACTTGAACAGTATTCTGTAATAAACGCACAACATTATACACACTGTACTGTACAGTCCTGTATACACCGCATACATTATATACAACCAGTGCAGTAGGTATTCCGTAGCCTGTAATTAAACGATGCTGGAAAAAACACTAGAAATATTCTTTAAACCTGTCTGTGTGTATATATTACACCGTCGCGTTAAATTAACTTAGCAGATTAAAACTAATTCGGTGGAATTTGTGTTTAAGTTACTAAGACCAAGTTTTACTGGTTAAAGCCCCAAAAATAAATCACAGTAAAGCAACAGTGTTTACAAACATGTTTAGGGCTTAAAAAAAAATAGCGAGCTAGCATAAATAATATGGCTAGGTTGTGATTTTAAAGTTTAAAGTTAGTTTTTAAAGTTAAAAATAGCTACCGTGGGAAATATTAATAGTATTAATCTTAATAATAATACTGAAAAAAGCCAACAATTTAGTTTTTGCTAATTTTAGTTAATTACTGTAGCATCCTAGCTTTTCCCAACGGTTACAGTGAAAGATGTTACTTGCAATGTTTGGATGGAAACGTGCTGGAAAATAAATAAATTCCTGGATGTGCAGGTTAACATGCCTTTACTCGTCAAAAAACACAAAAAACACCATGACTTGAAAACAATCCTAATCTAATCTGTCCTGAAGCCTTCAAGACCTCACCTCCGACTCTTGCTGTTACTGACACTGGAGACTCCTTCCATAAATCTTAAACAAACGTCTCCTCACGGAAGAAAACTCCGCCACCATCCAGCATCCAAGCCCATATGGATGAGCCGTTGCTATGGAAACAATAATCATTTTATGTAAACCTGTGATTCGCAGCTGCACTACCGACCAACCAAAAACCTGAATGTAACATCATTGGGGTATAATAAACACACACACACACACACACACACACACACACACACACACACACACACACACACATAGTCTGTAGACTTTAGCTATATATCCTGGGATAATGTGACAGAAGACAGGAGAAGGGAGAAATGAAAAGAGAGAGAGAGAGAAAGAGAGAGAGAGAGAGAGAGAGAGAGAGAGAGAGAGAGAGAGAGAGGGAGAGAGAGAGAGAGACAGAGAGAGGGAGAGGGAGGGAGAGAGAGGGAGAGAGAGAGAGAGAGAGAGAGAGAGAGATGGATTTTCTTTCTGATGGTGTATTCAGAAAGGCCCTGTCTCAAGTCCAGTCCTACTACTGAGATTATTATTATTATTATTATTATTATTATTATTATTATTATTATTGATCAATTATTACCTATTACAAAATTAACATAAACCAAATACAAGTTACATAATAAAAAAGTAGTTTCTTTTTATTTCAAACTTTATTTATTTATTTATTTATTTATTTATTTATTTGTTGTATTTATGCTTTCTCTTTTTTCAGAATAAGAAATTTTGAAGCTTGTAGGCTTCTTAAAAAAAAAGGACAAATAATGGGAATAATCCTATGTTTGGTTTATTAGAAAATATTAAATACACAGATGTACAAGAAGTTAAGAGACTCTGCACAGGTTTAGGATTAAAAGTTTGCAGCAACATTTCTTGGCGTTATTAACCGTTATTAGAGTTATACCTCCCGTACCGCATCCTCCTTCTCTTCACAGTGGAACAGACCCGTCTTTAAGCATGTCTAGAGAATGTCCTGCACAACGCACTCCGGTCCCATCCATCCTTATTTTCATTCTCTCCGTTATTAATATTTGCTGCTTACATGATCACTGGTGCACCATATGTACAGTTTCGTATATACAATCATCATGCATGTGTACATAGAAACAGTAGATCCGTATTATTTAACACCATTTTTACCTCATTTATGCACCTTAAATTGTAAACAGTGTATCTCTCTCTTTTTTTTTTTACTTTACTTTTCCCTCACTGCAATTCTTGCGTGTTGCTTACTTGTATACATTTTTGAACTGGCTGCTATAATGATACAGTTCCCCTTTGGGATTAATATTTATTTATGTACGTATCTACAGTATCTAGGCCGCAGTGTTGGTCAGTCTCACGTCTGACTGTTGCAGAGACAAAAAACGCGAGAAATCTTACAATATTTCTTTCTACTGATAACCGAAATATCGTTTATTTAAGAAAGTCATGACCTGGCTGACCCCACTCTTCTGGAAGACATTTTTGTGCTGTTTGAAGATTACCGAAACGTCAAGAACGTCTTCGCTGTCTTGAAGAAGAACCCTCTCGATTCATGCCTAGACGAAGTCTTTCTTTTTGAAGCCACTAAAGTAAAGTTAAAATGTTAATCATGCATCCAATGACGAAAAGAAAAGAAAAGCTGACACTGTTCAGTTCAGTACAAATTAATTTCCTGATAGATAGAAAAGTAGATATGTTCGAAAAGTTTGTCTCAAGTAATATTTTTCAGGTGTCTAGTCACCTAAGCAATGATTTTAGATAATATATTATTATAAAAAATAAATAAATCCCACTTTACGTGCGTTCCATTGTATATATTGTTTCATTTATTATATTTTAGTGCAACTATCTTGTGTTTATTCTTTTGTTTATTCTTGTGTTGCTGCTGATCTCCGACAAACAAATTTCACTGCATCACTACAATGACAGTAAAGTCTCTTTATCTTTATCTTATCTTTATTATTAGATAGGAATTTTTCAAATAGCTTTAAAACACAGATGGCCAAAACCACTTCTTTTTTCTTTTACAATGCTATTTTCTTTAAAAACCACTTAACCCATTAATAACTTACTATTAAAAAAAAAATTCAGTAAAAAAAAAAAAATTAATCTCACTAAACCAGGGCAAAAATCACTTCCACGTTAAATATAATAAAATATAAATTATAAACAGAACAAAGGTAAAAAATTAAACAAGCCTAATATTACACAATTTAAAGAATTTACAATAACATTTTTAATTCTTTCTTCCAAAAGCAATTCCAATCTTTTATGGTTTTATTTGTAATAAAATCTTTTTTTTTCCTTGACAGCATTCCTGGAAATCAGTATGGTTTTGTCTCTAAATTAAAATTCTACTTGTTGCTTTACTCTATAAAATACTATTTCATCCGACACAAATATACAATATAGAGTTTTTAAAAAGTTAATTTTTTTTTATTTTGGTTTTGAAAAGTCGACATTAATCAAAAAAACAACTCAGACTCAGAGAGTGAGGCGATAATGGAAAAATCAATATCTGTGCATGTTTATCGATCGCAGTGATTTCCTTCGATGGCTAATAATCACCTTTCTTGATCACATCCCTGCCACCTGTGTTTGTATTGTCAGTTAAAAATGTAGAAGGAAGCTGTGTGTGTGTGTGTGTGTGTGTGTGTGTGTGTGTGTGTGTGTGTGTGTGTGTGTGTGTGTGTGTGTGTGTGTGATGCAGTCTTGGGTAATGAGGATCCACTGTGACAGCTGGCCTACTATATGGATGTGTTTGCATTGTGTGTGTGTGTGTGTGTGTGTGTGTGTGTGTGTGTGTGTGTGTGTGTGTGTGTGATTTGATGCTTCATGGCAGTGATGCACAAGCTCAGATAGACATGTATGTCTCAGTAACTGTAGGATTAGCACACACAGACACACACACACACACACACACACACACACACACACACACACACACACACACACACACACACAGACACACACACACGGAAACACACACACATGCACACACATTAGACAGGATGTCCGTTAGGATTTCACACTTCACATCCCTTTTGCATTGCTCAACACACACACACACACACACACACACACACACACACACACACACACACACACACACACAGACCTGACCTCTTGAATCATCCTTTTTTATTAAAAGAGATCACTGTTGCACACACACACACACACACACACACACACACACACACACACACACACACACACACACACACACACATTTCTACCTAAGCACTAAAATTTACTCTAACAAGTACCAAGATAACAAACTGTCTGTCACGTTTATCATTTATTGTTTACGTGATGCTGCTTTACACTGTCTTATTTGGCATGTTAAAAAAAAATACAGTATATAGCTATTAGGCACATCTTTCAAACACACACACACACACACACACACACACACACACACTATACAGACGCGCTTTCTGATATTAGAAAAGAGAATATAAAGAGAATGAATAATCTGGCATTGTTTATAATCTTTGTGTAAGATTTAATCGCATTACCTCGACATTCTGTTGTTCAGTGTGGGGGGGGGGTTGGTTGGGGGGCGCCGGAATATTTAATATAAAACACAGGAAGTGCGCACACTAATAAATACATAAGAGCAGAATAAATATTGATCGGTTGTATGTGGACGATACGATATATACGTCTGATTCGATTTGCGCACTTTTATGACTCTCGATGTAGATGTAGCTGTAGGTGTAGCTCTGTTTTCTCATATACATGCAGTATTTGTGTGTGTGTGTGTGTGCGTGTGTGTGTGTGTGTGTGTGTGTGTGTGAGATTTTAGATGCTCTCCAGGCTGAAGCTCTCAGCTCCTGTCACTGCACTTTTCCCAGGATCCTCTTCACTTCTTCATTGCCAATAACAAGGATGGGCAGGAAAGGGGATTATTGCTATTGATCCACCCAGGGGGATCATTAGGCATCACTATCAATCCACAGCTCCGAGCCGCACACGATCGGCCCGCGCACACACACATTGCCAATTTGTTCCTATTAGAGAGCTCGGTCTCTCCGTGTCTGTTCTGATAGAGCCGGCCTGCACGGTGCGGCCCGGCACAGCGAGAGAGTGGCTGGTCCGGACCGCGCAACAGGACAGGACGCTCTGTGTTCTCATCACGTCCTCAGTCACGTCCAGTCTGTGGAAGCCTGTATTTAAAAAAATAAAAAGAAAAGAAATAAAATAGAAATAAAAAACTTGTTGAATTCTCGATCTTGATTGGATTGTTCGTTACTTTCCGATACGTTGTCATTATCATTTCCATAGCAACAGGTCATTCTCAGGGTCTGTTCACAGGGATATACTACTTAAAAGTAAAATCATTGCTCATTTTTTTATTTATTATTTTTTTGCAGAAGTTAACATGACAAAGACAAATAGAAGGAGTCTCCAGTGTCAATGCTTTTTTTTTTTTTTTATGTTTTTTGTTTAATTAAAATTGTAAAATTTGAGACTTGCAATTCAATATACATGCAGAAAAATGCAAGAATTGATTAAGCATATGTAATTATTATTATTTTATAATATATTATGTATATAATTTTGAAATGCTAAATAAATCTTGGTAAACATCCTCTTTAATTATATAATTTGTGACCTTATTTTATATTTCACAGTTTTACATCTTACCATTAATAGTTAAATCTCACAATCGCAATATGTATCAGACTATTCACAGACCACCAGACGTTTACGCACAGCGCTCACAGCTATGTCACACGTCATACGGCCTTGTCGGTGGCACCATCTTTGTCGGCTTGTGGCCGTTAGGAGGGGTGTCCTGCTTTTTGATTGAGAGACTGAATGCTTTGATGACCTCGACCTATCAGAAGTGAAAGCAGATCGCTTTGAAGAGCAGGAAGCGTTGTTGGTCATGATGGTTATTCCTAGGAAATTGGATTTACATGAAGCTCTTTAAGACGTCTCTGGAATGATAAAAAAAATTAAAAAATTGACTTTTACACTACAAAAACAAATTTATTTAAGGGAATATACATATTTTCTTTCCCAGGATGTCCTAAAAATCGGCATGGCACTTGTTTTTCGTAGCTCTTAATAATACCTGTTTGTGTAAAAGACACAGCGCTGTGTCCGTGAAGTCTTTCTTTAAATTAAATTAAAGACACAAGTTGAAAAACTGATTGTTTATGTACTGTAACAGCGACCTCATTTCCCCTCTCGTCTGTTCCAACCCCTCAGCATTCAGCATCACTAGTATAACTAATCACCATCCTGATCATCCGTCACCATCTGCACCTGTTTCTCACTGGGTCAGGCCTTCATTTAAGTTAGATGTTTGTTTTTTATGCATGAATGATTTATAGGTCACTGTGTGGCTTAACAAACACAAAACTTTCCCTTTGAAACAGCTCGATGAGAGAGCAGGAAAAGTTCTTCAGGAAGCCTGGAGATGTATTCCTCAAGAAGACAAGACAGTCTGGCTCTTTGGAGGCAACTTGTGAGATCATATCAATGAATAGGGGGTCAAAACTTTAACACATTACTGTAAAAGAAAAAAAAAATGTATCCAGGCACGTGAAAATGACCTCTGAACTTTTTAATGTGCTTCTAAGTGACATACAACAAAGATGGCGTTGGCACGCTCGGCGTTGCCCGTATGTTGTTGGCTGTAGTAGGTACAGCTGTTATTACATAGTTATAACTAGTTTCATGGAGATAAGCATAAATATAAATGGACGAAAAAAGGGTGTTGTGTCATTGTGAGTGCCGTTATTAGAAACATCATGGTGTTAACAGTAACTCCGCTCTATAATCACACTGCTGATTATTTTACTGTAACTGCACAACAACAATTTCATTCTTAAACCATGTTACCGCAAAATGTATTTATATTTCCTGTGTTTGAGATTTAATGTCATCAGTATATTGAACACTACGGCGCGGTAATATGATCCGGCATTGTGAAGCATTTTCACGGAAATATTTACACGCCCAGGTTTCCAGCGTTCTCCTAAATTAAAAACCTCTTAACCGTTTTCCACGATTGTTCGATCGGACGTGTATAGACGTTTTCGCGGGTGTTTAACCCCGTTCATTGACCAGCGTGTGAACAGAGAGCGGAGACTCAAAGAAACACACACTCCTGCCTCCACTTCTCGAGAAAAAAAAAAAAAAAAAAAAAAAAAAACAGCTCTTAAGGCAATCAAAGAGCGCTTGGCCTTCCGACTCAATAGCATCTGAAAAGGCGATATTGAAAAATCCATGTCAATAGATTTATCCCTCGTAGCCTCAGAATGCTGATACGATCTGATGGCAGCGAGCCTGCGAGGTGTGTTTCAGCGAGAAAAGAATTTAAGGGCAGATTATCGACTGGCACGTGAAGATCAGGACACGTCATGGCTCGGCTACGTACAGTACGCAGATGTACACACACACACACACACACACACACACACACACACTGTTCATCTGTTTAGACGTCTATCCAGACGTCTGCTGTTCCCATGACCTTTGACCCCCAGGGTCGACCCCAGTGAGCCGTGACTGCTCAGATGGAGATAGATAGATAGATAGATAGATAGATAGATAGATAGATAGATAGATAGATAGATAGTACATTTCATGTCTGTTTTTGGGTTGTTATTAAGGATGTTTTAGAAATATTACTCATAAATGTGAGAGACATAAGCATGAGAGAAATGATCTGTCCAGTGATGTTGCGATTTGTTTTCGAATTATTCTGAATTAATGCACAAAATGATATGATTGCATAACGATGCATAAAGCTAATAATCAGATGTACAAATTTACAAAATGTTATGGAATTTCTCTGGTCGAACACTTTAAACATGGATCATAAACACATCATAATGAATCTTTAAAAAAAAGATTTAAATGCTTTTTGAATATTAATATTTATAAATCCCTAATATTACAAAGTAAACATATACCAAAGCAAAAACTATTCATTTCCCCATGTATTTTTATTTACTATTTTCTTTGCCTTGCTTTTGCTCTTTTCCTGCCAATATTTTTACTACGACCGATATCATATTGATCGTACTGTATACTATGTGCTCACTAGGGTTAAATTTGAATTCTGGATTCTGATTGGTCAGAAGGTGTCTTGCTATGATGTCTGACTGTTTCTCCAGCAGTAGGAGTTTCTTCACATGTTTGTGGAAGGAGTCTCCAGTGTCAGAGCTTTGTAGCAGTCAGGAGTAACAGAGCAACTTTCGATATTTACGGTTTCACAGCATTTTTTTTCCCTTTACAAATATGATAATAAAAAGCGTTTGAAACGGAATTATTGTTTTGTTTTTGTTTGTTTTTCAAGCTGAGCATTTTTTTTTTCCCTAAGTAGTGATTTTTCCACTTGATTTTAAAATGTGTGAAATATAATGTATATATCACCCTGTAAATGATGTCAGTCATTCTGAAACTGTTTTACACGTGAAGTAGAGCGTGGAACTCGGCGTCTCCAGTGTTTCAGATATGGATTGTTGTATGATAAATGACCTCTATATGAACTTTTTTTTAGAATATCATAAAGTCCTGCTTGAAGCTGCTCGATTTCCTATTTTAATCCAATCAAACCTGAAAAAAATTAACCAAAAAACACACACACACACCTTTTTGTTTGAAGATATTCACATGCACGGATGCTGCTTAGAAAAAAAAAATAGTACAAGGAATTATTTAACCTTCTTGTTTTACTCTCTCTGCAGTCGCTGTTCTGAAATCAGAGCCTTTTCCCCCACCGTAATCAGAACAACATGGCGCGGTGTGTTTCAGCCCGGTTATTCATATTCAATCTGGCTGAAAAAACATCCCTCCGCTTTTCAATAACAGCGCTGTCAGGCACACGACGAGCCATCGCTGTAACACATTCCCGAGAGAATCGCTTCAAGACGGCCATTTTCTTTCACCTAATCAGAACGTGGCGCAAAAAAAAGCAAAGCGGGGTATAAAAAGAAAAAAAAAAAAGAAAAAGGGCCCGGAGACGGGACGAATGCACGCGCCTGCCTCGCTCCCGGTCTATGAAGAGGCTTTGGTGCTGACCGCAGCGTTTAATATGTGCGTACATCAGGTTTGGAGAGAGGAGCTTGGACAGTTTGTCATTTTCAGACAGATTTAATGATCCTCTTGTGTGGAAACGCAATCAGTGTCCAACAGGGGGCAGTGCACACCGCCCGGTACACATTCAGCAAATTCTTTGTTAATACACGTAAAGATGATACACAAGGCCTTTTATATTATCTGCTATTTTTTATTTTTTATTTTACTGTCTTTACAATGCTGACTTCTGGACATCAATCTGTCTTTCTATTTATTTTTATATAAAATGTTAAACGTTTAAGAATTTTATTTATTTATTTATTTATTTTTTTACCAGAAATTAAGAAACACACATGCAGCATCAAAAAGATGTTCATGTTTCCTGTACACGGAGCAGGACCATCAGAAAAAGTGTGCACAGTTTTGTGTAGTGGTATATTGGCGCCATGTTGTTGTTGTTGTTGTTGTTGTTTTGTTGTTATTAAGTAGAGAAGAAGAAAAAAACTGGCGTAATCAGGGTGCATGAAAAAAAAAATGTCAGGGATTGCTCAGTGACAAGCCTGAAAAATACACAAATGAAAACATGCAAGGCAGGACGACGTGAAAGCCTGGCGGGGAGCTTACCGTGCTCGGCTGATGTATTTTTACTCGCAGGATCTATGGGCTGCTGTGCTCCCTGGCAGATCATCATCATATTAATAGTGTGTGTGTGAGTGTGTGCGTGTGTGTGTGCACTATTTCGTCAGGTGGAGCTGAGGAAGAAAAAGAGGAGAGATGGATGAGGGTTGTTGCGGAGCTCTGAGCGTTTTAATTATACCGGCTGCGCTGCGGCGTTGGCTGGGCATTTGCTATCTCGTGCTGGCTTTAGCCCCTCGTCTCGTGATTTGAGCTCTACCTTTATCCCTAAGCCCTCAGCTCCTCTGGCCAAACAAAGAAAAAAGGGATGGCTAGGCTGGGGTTTTACAGCCCTGCTTACCATTAATATCCTCCTGTCTCTCCTTCTTTGTGTGTGTGTTTTTTTTTCTTCCTCCTCTTTTTCTGAGCGTCTCAGAGCGCGCACGCTAACCCCCTTAAAAACTGACCCTTATTACAGATTCCTCTGCGTGAGAATATGGACGTTAAGGAACAAGACACGTTCTCTTTAGCTGGAGATTCGGAGTTCTTATTCCCAGCTGGAACAAAAGCTAATCATATAAAGCAAAGCATCGCTGTCTATTTTTTCTCCTCCCGCGTTTGATTCTGATTAAACCCTCAGATTCTGAAGGAGGAAGTTTTACGATGCAAAGGCAAAACACGGCTTTCGAGTCCTCTGATACTGGTTCATAGCTGGAACTAACGTAATGATGGTGTGAAAGCCGATGTGGTGTTTTTCGGATTCGAATTCAGCGCTGTTCCCGAGCTAGAGGCACAAAGCAAAGGAAAGGGAACGATGATATTTATTTAGTTTATTTCTCAGATTCAGGGCTGAAACAATACTGGATTATCACTGTCTGGCTTTCTGATTCGGATTCAGATTCAGATTTCGATTCCAATTCAGAAAAGATGTGAACCAAAGCACAGGTGTCTCACCTTCTGATTCTGATTCTGGATCAGGACTGGAATAAAGCTGACTATTTAAAACAAAACACCACTCTCTATTCGTCTTTTATGTAAATGTTGATTTTGTTTTCGAGCTGAAGCAACGATAATGATTTAAAAATGAAATGTGGATCCCCCCCCCCCCCCCCCTTTAAAGACTTTTTTTAAGTTTCTGATTTTGATTCATATTCAGGTTAATCTGCCAAAGATGCAGAGGAGCGCATCACCGTCTATTTGTGGTTCTGGTTCTGAGTCAGAACTGGACCGCAGTCAAAGAGGCAAATCAAAGCATGACGGTCTGGTTTTCTGATTCTGATTTTGGTTCTGGTTCTGAGTCGGTACTGGCTCTAAGCATAAAGTACTAAGCGAGATCATCACTACCCATTTTTTTTTTTTAATCCAGTCCTGGTTCTGATTCAGCACTGGACCCAAGGTAAAGATCCAACCAAACCATTACTGTTTCAGTTTCAGCTTCTGGTTCTGATTCGGTCCTGGATCCGAAATAAAGATCACTGTCACTGCGAATCATCAGTGTCTCTGATTCTGATTCTGATTCAGCACCGAACCCAATCCAAAGATCCAAAGCAAAGCATCGCTGTCTATTTCATTTCCCATCCCTTTATTTTTTCTTCATCCCTTCATTTCACCTCCCCTCCTTTCTGTCGGGTCGACCACCGAGATGCAGAGTCTTCCGGCTGCACGTCGTCTCGGACAACACCATTGGCTGAAAATGGCTTCAGTGGATGCGCACACTGGTCACATGACCTCAGCCCTGAGCCTCGCTGAAAGACACTCCGAGTATAGACATGCTAGAGGAAGGGGATTTTTTTTATTATTATTTTTTTTTTCACACCTCCCTTCATCTCCTCCTTCCAGTGTACTTTTATATTTAAGAGGAAAATGATGACAGAATCGGGGAAGTTCTATTTGCAGAAATGTGGCTTGATTCGATTTGACAGCTCATAAAAGTATTATTATTATTTTTATTATTATAAGTAGGGAAAAAAATCCCAAAAGCAGTAGGACAAGGCTCAATTTTGCAAAAAAACTAATAATATTGATACGTCCGCTTGTTTTTTTTCTCTCTCTCTATAAAGAAATATATAAATATACATTGTTCATGAAGTTATTTATTTTATTACATTATTCAAAACACATTTAATCATTTGTATTTGAGAATCAGAATTTTTGTTTTTCAACCCTATTCATAATAAAAGCACAGAAAAAAAAAACACAAGACGGCATAAATATAAGTTTTGTCTAAATATTTACCCTTGTGTCTGGACTAATACCTCACTAAATAATCATAATAAAAAAATAAAGTACAGGATTGTGGACGGCAGGTAAAGTGTAAAAACCAAACAAACAAAAAAATGTCATTAAATTTACATAAATCCATCCGTGCTCACTAGTGCTTGCATTTTATGTTCATGTTCTCAGGTGTGTATTTGTGCATGGCCTTGCATGCATGCACGAGTGTGTGTGTATGTGTGTGTGCGCGCGCGTGTGTGTATGAGATATCTGGTCCGTACTGTATCTCCATGACAACATGCTTTTTGATGTGGGTTTCTCTTCCTGACATTTCTCCATTTGGGGGAAGGATGTGAATTGCCTCCACTCTCTCCTTCAGCCAGCGTGTCAGAGGGGAGGAAAGAGTGAAAAAAAAAAAGGTGTTGGGGGGCACGAGGAAGAATCTAATGGGCGTCTGGACTGATTGTCCTCAGCCGTGGCAGTAGAGACAAAGCAGATGAATTGTGAAATGTATTCGAAGAGATTGGAGACAAGTGCATGTCAGCACCCCCTCAATCTCCATCCCTTATAACCCCCCCCCCATCACCACCACCTTCTTTTCTTCTTTTTTTTCTTTCCACCCTTTTCTCCTCCTTCCAGATTCCCTGCTACTCTCTTTTTCCTTTCTCTTTTTTCTCTGTTTAGGTTCAGGATTGAAAAATAGAAAAAAAAAAAAAAAGCAAAAATAAAACACATCCACATTGCCTGCATTAAAACAAAAAAAAAAGGAAAAAATGGAAAAAAAATGCAAAGAAAATATTTAAATTTTCTGATATTAATAACAATTTTCATTTTCATCATTTCTTTTCATATTTTTTATTAAATAAACACTGTAAATTCGAGAGGTTTCATTTAAACAAACAGAAATCCTCAGCTGTAATAACCAAAGCAATGGACTAATGACAGACTTGTAATAATCACTAATAAGCCTAATTACAAATCATTCAATTCAGAAATCGACAGCTAATTAAACATTTATCTGCTCAGTAAAATACAACAAAAGTAAATAATAACATCGATAATAATCAAACAAGTCTTAAAAATAAATTATTTGGTCATTTTGGTCGTAAACGTCTTTCATCCTTTGTTTGAACCCGACTGGCCAGTGCAGCGTCTGATCATCGTCTGGCCTTCGTCTGGCTCTCGTCTGGCCCCTTTGCCCCTGCAGGTGACCCCAAGCAGGGGGGGGGGGAGCATGCCGGGGCGTGGGCGTGGGCAGTTAGTCAGAACCAAGCCTTCGTGAGCAGATCTGGTTCATGCTCTCGTCATTTCAGATCATTGTATCACAGCCTCTGCGGCTTTCGGTTTCGTCTTTATATTTTCAGGACGTGAGGTTTAGAAGCAAGTGTCTAAAATAATTCTGTTTTGATTTTCATCTGGTATAATTCCTTAAAAAAAAAAAAGAGAAACATTGTGTCATGTTGTTGAACAAATGGAGGCGTTGTTAAATGGCAGCTGAGCTCGCTTACATTTTTTGTTTTCCAGGTGAACATATTTATTATTCATTCCAGAATCTGTGTGTGTGTGTGTGTTTGTGTGTGTGTGTGTGTGTGTGTGTGAGAGAGAGAGAAACCGTCCATATTTGACTATGAATAATGGAAAAGCCCATGGACAAGAGAGCTGAAAGTGTGTGTGTGTGTGTGTGTGTGTGTGTGTATGTGTGAGAGAGAGAGGCAGACCATATGACTGGCCACTGCTTGGACCTGCTTGGCCTCGTTTGGTCATAATAACAGTTTATAAATCAGGAGGCTCCCGTCAGCTCTGCTGCCTTCAATAAAATCTGACGCAGAGCGACGGGATTTTCTCCTCAACCAGAGTTTAATAAACACAAATAATCAGATATGGATACAAACAATTTATTTGTATAAACAAACAAACAAACAATAAGGGGTAATTGTTTTTATTTATCTATCTATCGATCGATCGATTCATTCTCACGTGTCTTAAACAGATATGTAAAAAATATAAAAAAAAAAAAAAAGTTCGACATCCTGCAGAATTTAAGCTTCAGTTCCCAGACCAAAGTATTTACTCTCTCTCTCTCTCTCTCTCTCTCTCTCTCTGTGTGTGTTTGTGTGTGTGTTTGGTTTTGGGGCACAGATGACAGTTTTATAATGCGGTCAGTCGTACAAAAAATGGAGCTGAATGTTGCTGAGCGTTCTGTCCTCGTTCCGTCCCTCCTGTACAACGTTACTGTCGTGTTTACAAAACAACTGTTGTATTTAATTCTTTTTAAACGCTTCATGTTTATTGGAGACTATTTAAACAGTGAGTAAAAAAAAAACAAACTAAATTATAATAATAAAATAAAATCACAGGGAAGTTAATCAATGTTTATATTTACGTCTAAGCCAAGGGTTTATATTTACAAATATGACCTGGTTGGTAATAATCATTAACATACACAGGTATTTTTATACAAATAAAATAAACATCATTTCTCCAGGTATTTTTTTTTAAACACATGTTCATTACAAGATGGAGGATGAAAAAAAAAACAAAAACAAAAACAAAAAAAAAATCCAATTCATCCAGCGTGCAGAAGAGGGCAGTCTCTGTCGCTCGGATGGACCATGTCTCTTTCTCTCTGTCATCTCTCCTAACACATCTTTCAAACAAACACACACACACACACACACACACACACACACATGCAGAAAAATTCTAAATACATATGCTTTATGATTATATATATATATATATATATATATATATATATATATATATATAAACAATGATGTCCTATTAGCTAGTGTTTTTTAATATTATGTTTTTATAGTAATTCTATAGTATATTATATGTATATATGTATATATGTATATTGATTTCAATATAAGCATGCTTGAACAAAAACAGGATTGTCTAAGAGCGTTTGATGCCACAATGTATTAAATAAGGAATGAAATACTTCATGTAATGCTGAAAATAATCAGTTACATGGTTGTCACGGGACTTTGCTGACAATTACATCGCTTTATGTCTTGAGCAACAACCTGGCGTACTTTTCACCAGTTCAGAGTTACACTTAATGATCTGTTTTTGCTTTTCCTTATATTATATTATATTATATTATATTATATTATATTATATTATATTATATTATATTATATTATATTATATTATATTATATTATATTATATTATAGCAGCTGCAAACAGGCGTTTTTGTATAAACAGCCTCTTGTTTCTTTCTCCTACAATCGATAAGATGCCTTTACCCCTGACACTGGAGACTCCTTCAACTAATGTTAAACTACTTTGCACAGAAAAGGGTCGCTATGTTTCCCTAATATCATATTCGCTGACATAGCAGCATCAGCCAGCTTGTGATCTAACCATGGAATAAAACCCAAGCATACAGTATATATCTGATTTAAGAGTGAGAGAACGAATCGAAAAAACTAAAAGAATGTTGTGATACCACTTTTTCTGCTATTTTTAAGATTGATAGTAAAACATCGAGGATGACATCTATACCAGTCAATTTGGAAATAAATGCAAAAATGTGATCAATTCAATGCTAAAATAAAGAAAAGCTGTTTATAGGTAAAAGCTTACTTAATTTCATTAAAATCCAGTTCCAGTCTTCGTTATATGTTACACAAACTATAGTATATGAAGCGTTTGTTTTCTCTCACATTACTGATGTTTTTTTAAAACAAAGAGCCAGCTATTAGTACTAGTTTGAGTCATGATTAGTAAACGTCCTTGTCGCTAATTAGTCTTAGCAGTTGCTAGTCAAAAACAGATTAATTTGAAATCAGTGAATAAAATCTATGTGTAATTCAAAACTGAGGAATTATTTGGTGGCCTTCAAAATGGCAAAAGATCTCGCCATGGAAAGATATTCATCAACTGCTAGGTGTCTGATCGCTAACCCTGTCCTAGCATCACAGATTTTAAAAGTTTTATTTTTTAATGATTCTATGGTGAATTATAAACCAGAATTTTTCTTATTCCATTAATTAAATGAAATAAAACCCTTCAAAAATATAAAATATGTGAATAATGTTAGTTTAAATGCATCTTAGGCACACGTTTTTTTTTGGTTGTTTCAATTTCCTGTTTCACTCCTAAAAATCATAATTTTAGTTTTCTAATCATTTCACGATGGTATTTTTTCTTTTGACCCATAGATACTCAAAATACAACAGATACTCAAAAACAGGACAAAATATAATCCCCCAAAACCCCTAAAAGGGAACGGTTTCTGTAAACACAATGGCACCTCTCTCTCTCTCTCTCTCTCTCTCTCGTCTCTAAGAAGACGGTGTACTTCCTGTCTTTTTCATCGTCCCGTGCTGCTTTTCATACTTCTGCCGATCGAGGCCACGTGTTCACTCAGGACCCCGCTGCTGAACCGTATCATCTGTGGCAAAGGTGCAGGTTAGAGTCGATAACGTTCACCTGACTTTCACGTGAAGCTTCACCGAGTTCTTCAGAAAGATCCAGGAGAGCCACAATATCACAGTTTGGTCTAATAATCAACAAAACAGCTGCTTTTCTTTTAAAGGCTAAAACTCTATAATCACATAAACAAAAATACTAAATACCTTTCAACTTTTTGTTGTATTTTAAACGTAAAGATTTTATTATTTTTATTATTTTTACTATTTTTACTTTAATATATATATATTTATTTTACTTTTTTATTATTATTTTGTTTCCCTCATGGTCAAATGCATATCCACCAATTTGAAAAAAAATTATCTAGATTTATATGAAGCTATTTTCTCATTTTAAAAATCAATCGTGTGGTTTCCTGTCTGAAATCTAAACCCAGCGTGTATACAATATATCCGATTCCAAAAGTTTGTATCCCCTTAAAATATTAATTTTTGTATCTTCAAATTCGAACAATTAACATGAGACTTTCATTTATTTATTTATCTATTAATTTTTAATATGAGCCATTAAAGCATCTGAGATAAAACTGAAGGAACTACAGTCCAATAGTGAAAGAAAAGGAAATGTAAATAAACCCAGTATTTAAATAAATCTATATAATTTAATAAATGAGCATGCATTATATTTATCCTTTTTTTTTTCCATTTAATTTTGTTATTTATTTACTATCTTTATCCACTTAATAAAGGGTGTGTGTGTGTGTGTGTGTGTGTGTGTGTGTGTGTGTGTTTGTGTGTGTGCGTGTGTGTGTGTGTGTGTGTGTGTGTGTGTGAGAGAGAGAGAGAGAGAGAGAGAGAGAGACCAGGTTGATCTACTGTATACTGAAATGTTTTATCGGATGGATGCGTGAGCTCATTCTTCAGCTCCCTCTCAGTCTCAAGATGAATAAACCCCTTTTTTTGTAAGTTAAAACGTTAAACATACGAGAGTAAATTTTTTTTCAATGTAAAAAATATTTACTCTTTTTCGACATCTTAACCTTTTCTGTCTTTATGTTTCTGGGAAAGAAAAATTGCATTCTGGGACTAGCGCAGTGTGATTCTTTATTATTATTGTTTTCATTTAGTGTCCAAGTGTTTGTGGCTACAATTTGAATATAAACAAAAACAAAACTGTAAATAACATCAAATAAATTTTGTTCCAAGATTTTTTTGTGTAGATTTTTGTTTTAAATTACAGGAAGAATGATCGAGATGTCATTTTGTGTCTTTAGTGTGTGTGTGTGTGTGTGTGTGTGTGTGTGTGTGTGTGTGTGTGTGTGTGTGTGTGTGTTGTGGAGTGTAAAATGCCTGCGGTTGCCTTACAGGACTGATGCCTATGAACCCCACCATCTCTCCGTATTCTCTTTCAACAAAAAAACCCATGTCCCCCAGCTAAGGTGCTTCGACACTGTTTTCACCATCACACGAAACAAAACTGAAACACACTGAAGACTAGATAGTGCGGCGTGTAAAAGTGTGTGTTACTCCTTTTCTTGACGTGTTGTGTGGCTTATGTCAAACGCTAACGCTAAAGCAACACGAGCAACCTCGGCAAGCATGTCCTGCTCAAGGCTCAGGTTTGAACTGATTTAAGGCAACAATCGTAAATTGATTATTATCATAAAAGGAAAGGTTCTGCTGTTTAAAAAAAAAGTTCAGTTTTTTTATAAATATAAGGTGTAAATAGACACAAACAGGTTAGTGAACTTTGTACTCTTCAGGGGGTCATGTTAGATCCGGCTCAGATTCTGGACAATATATAGTTCAGAGGAAACTGATATCGTATCCCATTGCATCATAAAGTATCAGATCATACTTTATATATTGTATCATATTGTATCTGATAATAAGCACATGTATATTTTTCTATTGCTTGTCTTCTTTCTTTCTTTTCCTTTTTTATTTGTGAATTTGTTGTCCGGTGTAGTACTTCCTTGTTTTATACATTGGTGGATCAGAAACTAGTCTCAGGAATTTTTTTTTGTCTGTTCGCATGTATGTCTTTCTAGCCAGAATTTGTAACAGCATCATGCAATACTGGTTTGACAGAATTTAATGGAACTCTGGCAGTACTTAAGTATTTGCCTGAAGTTAAATGGGCGCCATAAAAGAAATCAAAATGTCAAGTAGAAGGGAAGTTATGAGCAGTTTGTGCCAGATTATAAACCGCAAGTTTTGACATTGTACTGAGCATGCAGCAAACTGTGGGCGTGCCTTAAATCGACCGCTGGACGGAATTTAATGAAACTTTTGCAGGACTTACTGTAGATCTCTGCCTGAAGTTTAACCTGCACCATACAGTAAGTAAAATCAAAATGTTAAATTGAAGTGATGTAATGAACAGTTATAGGCTGGATTCCATAATCTACTCTAAAATATGAGCTCTGATGCGCTTCAATGTAAACAAACACCTGCACCAATAGATATTAATTAGAAAAGATAAACTGAATATTAATATCATAATATCATATATTTTATCAAATCATATTTTGCATCGTATTTAGATCATGTCCCAGAATGTTGTATATTGCAGACTGTTTATCACAAACTTTTTTGTTTCATATCATAACATTGTACATTATGTCATGTTATGCTATGTTATTAAATCACCATATCATACTTAAACCTACAGAATCTCTATATCTTACTGATACCTATCTCTATATCATACAGTATGAAATCTTGTTACTGTGGATTTTACTGTATTATATCCCATCGTATTGAATTAGGACAGTACATACCTCTTTATTGTATTATCACCATACCATATACTGTAGTATCATATTTTCTATCGTACTCTCTTTTATCATTATGTATCATATTTTCTATGATATTGTATTGTATCATATCGTATCGTATTATATCACATCATACGTTATCGTACCTACAGTATCATATTGCAGCAGTACACGTCATAGTGCATCCAATCAAAATGCACTGATTTGCATTAAAGATCGTATTGCATCATATTCTATCATATTACATAAAATTGCATTGTATCCTGTTGTATCATATCACGTTACAAAGTATTGTTTCACATCGCATTACCAGTATGTATTAATATTGTACTATTTTATATCATATTTCATATTGGTATTGTGTCATATCGCAACGTATCGTGTTGTATCGGACATCAATATTGGATCATCTAATTTTTATATCATATTACAGAACATCATATTAGACTGCATTGTGTATTTTTTCGAGGTAGCACGGTGAAGTAGTGGTCGGCGCTTTGGCCTTGCACCTTGATGGTTCCGTGTGTGTGTGGAGTTTGCATGTTCTCCTGTTTATTTGTTGGGGGGGGTTAATCAGGGTCGTCTGGTTTCCTCTCACAGCCCAAAGTCATGCAGGTTAGGCTTATTGGTGCTTCCAAATTACTAGCAGAGTGTGAGTGTGTGTGTTGGTACCTGCTAAGAATTGGTACTCGATTCATATAGACTGAGTGGGAATGAATGAGAGAGTGTTTAAATATTATATATCAAACAAATATCATGTTGTATCGAATTATATTGCTGTATATCCCTATAAATTATATAAAGTGTATCGATATTGCATTGCAACTTAACCTATCATTTTATGTTCTGTCATTGTGTACAGTATCATATCAAATCATATCGTTTGATGTCGTATTGTGTGTACGACCGTATCATATCATATCATATCATATCATATCATATCATATCGCCGAAGCTTCAGTCCGAACGATGATTCCAGAGCAAAATACAATACAAAATTCCAAAACAATATAAACATATACAATATAAAACATATATATATACAGTACTCAGTTTAACAAACCTACAGATTATAGAATGTTTCAATGGCAGTAAATGACATCAGGTCCTTTTTTGTTGTAGCAACACAAGTAAATACAAAAGCAAGAACAAAGGTGGGAAACAAAGAAAAAGTTTCTTTCCTGACTTTTGAACTCCTCCACACCGGCTGCTGTTGCGTCTCTAATCAGAAGCTTATTAAAAACATCACTAGCACGAGGTCTTGTGAAATGGAAATAACAACATAAATATCTAAATGTTGAGCGAGCGAGGGAAGCGCCGTTTCCACGTCACCGATTCGCCCTGGGGTCACCTAATTGGAAGCCTTTGCATGTAATGCGACGTTCTAACGCCTCTCACATATTTATGTGCTGATTTACTTTTTAATGTTTCTTTTATTTGCAGATTTTTTTTTTTTTTTGCCCGCCTCATAATTTATCCTTCTCTTTTTACTTCCCTCTTGTGTCCCTTTCTCTCTTCGCTTGGCACGTATGGATGTGTTTCTCAGCAATTCTCTGTGTTGTGGTTTCTGAGGATCTGTGCGGAAATGCTTTTAAGCCCATGCATTGTGTACGGGTATTCCCGTTATCATGCAGGCATCTGCAAACTTTCGACACACTGCGATGTCTTATGTGATGATTCTGGAAGACAATGAGCGATGAGAAGACAAGATTTGCAAGATTTATTGCTGAAAGTTTATTTTCTTCTGATGTATGTGGATCGTGCTTTATTCCGACCCCGCCTAAAATATACTGTACACAGATTGAACATGTATATATTATATACAATAATAATTGTACATACAAACAGATCAACAAACTGTTTGATAAACTATATCATATTTTTTGCATTATTATATAGATAGTTTTAAATAAACACTTTCTGTATGGACATATCCAAAATTTTATTTTTTTAAGATTGATATTTTTTCCTTTACTTAGGTTAATAATTAGTTTAAATAAATAAAATAAATTCAAAAATAAATAGTTTTTTTGAATATTTAATCATTTACTTTAATAATTTTGTTCATCATGTTTTGTGTATAATAAAATAATTATCTTAGCTTTTTTAAAAATAATATCTGTTTAAATAATGTTTTCCCTATTTTATTTAAACCCCAAAATCCCAGAACTATATGGATCCTAAATCGATGGATTTACGGATTTAAATTTTTTAGTTATTCATTTATTAATTTTGCTGAGATCATTCGGCTTTGCTTGCTTTGCTAAGTTTTCAGATAGCAATGGAATTACTTGCTCACCTTGACATCATAGCATTTGATATTGTTTTTGTATAATTCTCAACATTACTTTTGTGACAAACACAATCAAGTTAATAACAAAGTTATAAACACGTTTTGCTTTTTTTGTATGAGTTGCAGTTAAATGGGTTTTTTTTTCAAATGTTTTTTCCCCCCAAAACATTTGCCAAGCAACACATTTCCATACCCAACTATCTTTTTACAACCCATTTACTTGTGGTCTTCTCTGCAACATGTTGGTTAAATCCGAAACACTTCCTGGAATTCTGAAATCGCCTAAAGCGTCCAAATTAAACATTTCTATATTTTATATGTTAAGTGATATAATCTTTGAAACATCTTCAGTTAAATCTAAAACTATTAAGTTTCTCTTTCAGTGAATCAGTAGTTGAAAAGCTACTGTATAAGGCATTCCTAATATTCTTGGGGACACCAAAAACATTCCTTTTTTTCCTATTTTTTTATTTTTTTATGCAAACTCCTAATTATCCAATGTACACGTCCTGTACAGGAACTCCTAAAGAACCCTTTTTACTCAGAGTTTTGGGACAGTGGAAGATGTGGGGTGGGGTGGGGTTGTGGGTTAGTGTTGGGTGAGATGAGGTGGAGCATCGCATGGGGGTGGGGCAGTCATAAATATTGGAGTCTGTAGGGAGACAGAGGGTGTAAAATGGAGAGGCTTGTCTGGATCAGGAGACCTGGCCATGTCATGTACCTCAGTCATTTTTCTTCTGCGCTTAGAACTCAGTCAGGGGTTTAATTGGAATCTAGACTTCAAAGCAGCTCTGTACCGCTCCTGCCTGTGTCCACTCTCCTGTCTCACCTCCTGTCTTACCTCCTGTCTCACATTATACATGCCGGTCATTACTCACATCGCAGTCGTTTCAGGTAGGATTTGTGCGCCGCATCCAGACCAGCTGCAGGGTAACAATAACAATTTGAGAAAAAAGACGACGAGTTCTAGATTCTGGTTGGAGGTGATTTACAGTGAGTTCCATTATTAGGCAACTAGAACATTAGAGCAGCTACATAACGTATTGTTTCTATAGTAACAGTTCAAACAGTTGGAGTTAGAAACCACAAACTTCAGTGTGTGAGTGTGTGATTGTTCATACAATGAAGTGAGAAGAGCCTCCAGGAATAAAAAGGAGTTTATTTTTTGTGCTTGCTCGCTGACATGTCAAGCTGTCGTTAATCTGTGATGAATAAATAAATCAATAAATCAATAAATAAATAAATAAATAACGAGACTGGTGAGAAATTGACTGTTTATAGCTGCTATAATCTGAATGTGAGAACAGGAACGTATTTTCCAACATTAAAGGTCATTATAACTGGATAAGAAGGATAATATGTCACTCTATAATAAGTAAAATAGCAAAACAAAAATCTCAGGTTATTGACAAAGTATTATATGTTTGAGCCACTCATATAACATATGAGCCACTTGTGTTAAATATGAGCCATGTACGGACCACTTGGGTCACGCACAGGCAACTTGGGTCACATATGAGCCAGTGGGGTCATATCCGAGCTATATACGAGCTGTTTATAGGCCATTTAGGTCACACATGTGCAAATTGGGTCACATATGAGTCACTTGGGTCACATGACCAATGTTTGAGCCATTGGCGGGATCTTAAATCATGTATGAGCCATGTACCGACCATTTGGGTAACATATGAGCCACTTGGGTCACGTATAAGCCATGTATGGACCACTTGGGTCACATATGAGCTACTTAAATCACACATGAGCCACTTGGGTCATGTATGGGAAGTTTGGGTCACACATGAGCCAATCGGGTCATGTATGAGCCAAACTGCTCAGAAATGAGTCGTGTATGAGCTGTAAATTAGCCACTTGGGTCACATGTGAGCCATGTACTGTATATACCACGTATAAGCCACTTGCCTCATGTATTAGCCTTGCATGAACCATGAGCCATATACGAGTCATGTACAGTAGTGTGCAAAACGTCTTAGCCGCATGCAAATAACTGCTGCAGAGCAAAAATGTCTTAAAAAATGTTCTTGAAACAAAGTCAGTAGTTGGTGTGACGAGCTGTCCCTTGAAATATAGTCGGAGGACTTTGTCACACCTGCTCCTTTTTTCATGCAGCAAAAACTAGTTGTTTATTTATTTTTTGGTCTAAAAAGTGCTTTTTCAAGAGTCAAATTTTATTTGTTACATACACAGTCATACACAGTACGATATGTAGGCTAGTGAAATGCTTATACGACCGCCAGTGACCTTAAAAAGAGAATTAAAGCTTATAATAAGAAATAAATATAAATAAAAGAAATACGATAGAAAAATTTAATTGAACTAGGATAAAAATAGAAATAAAAATAGAAATATGCTGTACATAAAAATAGAAATTAAAATAGAAATATACTGTACATAAAAATAGAAATTAAAATAGAAATATACTGTACAATAGAACATTTAGGAAGTTTTGAGATTTGTTGAAAGAAAGATGGTGTGCAAATATGCATTAAAAAGTGTCTTATTAAGGTGCCGATTTTACATAATATTCTGCTTCCTTTCCTGGCCTACAGGTATTTTCCTGTGAATGAATTAATTTATTAATTAATCTTTTTATTTGAAATGTTCTGACTCAATAATGAAGTCATAAAATAAACCTGTACAACAAAAATTGTTCCAAAGGAAAACTCAAAATCAGCCACTTTGCTCACATATAACTATTTACCTGAGTTGTATGAGCTTTGAATGAGCCACTTGGGTCACACATGAGCCGTGTATTGGTCATGTATGGGCCACTCGGGCCACATGTAAGCGATGTTTGCACCAAATGTCTCTTTAAAATCAAAATCTTTTTTTTTTTAGTAGGAGTTAAAAATCTAATAAATTTTCCCCTTTCCCACACGTACAACATTTTACTTTAGCATTTAATTCCAAGAACACACTTTCCTTGTGTGCCACCACCCCCGGTTCTCACACTTTTTATTTTTGGCTAATTGGCTGAATTATCAACATAACTTCAGGAGTGAGCAGAGGAAAGTCAAGTTGGTAATAGGTCTAAGAAAAAAAAAAAAGCGAGGGTGAGAAAATTGTCTATAGTATAATTAATGGCAGGACTCGAGTGCTCGAGGTAGAGCTGATAAACAGTAATATATGCACCACTATAATTAAGGACTTTTTTCCCTTTTTTTTTAAGCTTGAGTCGTCACAGGGCTTGTTAGCACTCCAGTGGAGACATTTCTGAAACTATACCTGGAATTTAATATGTTTCAAAGACATAATTATAGGTAGGAATAAGAGGAGGCTATTTTCAGACCTCTAACAAATCATTTTTTCCCATTATACACGGTAAAGGTGTTAATGATGCCTTGTCTTTTTGATTTGGCTGCATGAATTATGAAACGGCCGTGTTATGTGAAGTGCAGGTAATGGGTGAATTTCAATCTTAAAGAAGAGGAACTGAAAGAAACAAAGAAGAGATACTCTATTTAGACTTTCCCATATTTCCTTGTTAGGGAATAACGTACATGAATGTAAATGAATAATGGTGAAGTTATCATAAGGAGCCATGTTAAAATCGTTGATGAATTTTTGTGGTGCATTAGACTTGTACATTTTGGTTTTCCAGAATTTTGGACAAAGAAAGAGTTTTCAGAAATACATTAAGTCATATCTACAACCTTTGAGCTTCCTAACAGAAACTTAAATGTTTCATTTTTAGAGTTTACCCTTTATAAGGCTCTTGGAAATAAGAAATAAATCAAAATTCCAAAACTTTCCCCAAGATGTTTTTTTTTTTTTTTTACAATAATTTTTTTCTTTTGTTATAAAAAAAAAAATCATTGTTTTGATCTTTATGTGGCACAGGTCAGTAAAGTGACGTTTGAGCGCTACCATGAGCCCTGTGTTATGCCAACAGTAAAGCATCCTGAAACCATCCATGTGTGCGGTTGCTTCTCAGCCAAGGGAGAGGGCTCACTCACAATTTTACTTAAGAACACAAAGAACGGTACAAACACATCCTCCAAGAGGAACTTCTCCCAACCATCCAAGAAGATTTTGGTGATAAACAATCCCTTTTCCAGGTAAAAACCGATAACTCAGTGGCTCGGGGAACAAAACATTTTTCGGCCCATGGCCAGGAAACTCCTTAGACCTGAATCCTTAAGAGGCGGGTGGACAAACAAAAACCCAGAAAGTCTAAGCATTGATAACGCAAGAATGGGCTGTGCCATCAGTCAGGATGTGGCCCAGAAGTTGATTGACAGCATGCCAGGGTGAATCGCAGAGGTTTGAAAAAGAAGGACCAACACTGCACTCTATGCATAAAATTGACAATAATAGCCTTCGACACTTGTGAAATGTTTGTAATTATACTTTAGTATACCAGAGTAACATCTGGCACACATATATATATATATATATATATACACACACAAAGCTTATAGCACTGTTTTGTGTTAATGTTTAGATAAAGAGCTTTACAGTATCCCTGATATTCCTGTTTTACTGCCCACATAAAGGTTCTAGACTCACACTTTCTCTACGGTGTTATTTTCCTTTTTAGTCATTTATATACACATATGCTACACAGCATTCCTAGATTTAATCGTACAAATCAAGATGTGTAACAGGGGCGTAAAAAAGAACCTTCATTAGAAAAATGTCAAGCCTTCCTCCAGCAGGAAGCTGTCTCAAAGAAACGCGGCACACACTTTTCTTTATTTCACTCTCACACACATCGCATCACTCAATTCCATTCACTTTTATCAAAAATGAAAACGCAGGGACCCCCAATCACTGAGCTGAAAAATAGGAGGGGGGGGGGGGGGGGGCACAATAGTGGAGGTGTAAAGAGCTCTCGCTTGGGGTAAAAGGAGGAGAAGAGAGGGTTTTTTTTTTTTTAAGATGGATGATAATTACTTCAGAGCTTAGTGGTGGGCCTTCATGCCTAAGAGTTAGAGTCTGTCTGTCTGGTGTGATAAAGTAAAGCTTCATACGTGAGCATCATACAGTACGAGACTTTATAAACATGCATAATACAGTCTATTGGTGCATTAGGCTTCATAGGCATGTATGGCGTGTTTGGAACATTTTAATAGCTTGTACGATGCTTTCCGAACATTTATTTTAAAGTTTTTGAGTGTGTATATGTGTCTAGAATCATGTATAATACTTTTGAACAAGTATGAATATGGATAGGTGTGTTATGAACATGTACAAGCATAAACAAGACTTTATGAAAGTTTATGAGCATCTACAGTACAGGAATCTAAGAGAGACTACTGTACGAGTGTGAGTGTGTCTGTGAAAATTTCAGAGACTGTATGGGCACTTGAGAATATCTTTAGGTGTGTATGGGAGTCTATGAGCGTGCATGAGTGTCTATAAGCATGTGTAAGACTTCATGGCGTGTATCCGAGTCTATGAGTGTATAGGAGAATTTAAGAGAGCCATTTGAGCATCTCAGTGGCTATGAGTGTGTCGGAGACTGCAAGAACATTTATGGATATCTGTAAAGTGTGCACATGAAGGTGTCTATACTGAAGGTGTTCATAGGAGCTTATGAGCATGTATGAGGGTCTGTGAATATGGATGACTGTTTATGAGCACCTTTGATACTTTCTGGTTATGTATGAAAGTCATTGGTTGTGTATGACAACTTATGAGCGCATCCTAGTGTCTGTGAATATGCTTGACTGTCTGTGAGCACATATGAGACTTTATGAATATGTATGAAGGTCTATAGACATATACACAAGAGACTATGAGCATGTATGGGAGTTTCTGATTATGTAAGTGTCAATGTAATAGTCCATATGTGCCTATGTGCCTATGATAGTCTATAGCACAAGCATTTATCAACATGTATATATGTGTGTGTCTATACTATAGGGTACACTTGCTCATCAGCCCTGTGCTATTAAAAATATAAACAAAAGAAAGAAATATTTCAAATCTTCGCTCATGAATTGATTTTCCTAGTATTATAAGTGCTCAGAAGTTTACTTCTGTCCAAATTAGAGGAATAATATCCCTGAAGAAGGGGGAAAGTGTGTTCTAAGAAGCTGCATGGAACTAATTTGCTTCTTGTTTTTCCTTCTTTTTTTTCACGGCTAAACCTTCAGAGAAATATTTCTAATGTTTCCGAATATTTTCAGCTCTCTTTTCGTCTTTCCTTTCTTTTTATCCGTTCCCTCCTCTTTCTCGTGACACGAGTTATTTATGAAATTCTCCAAGCGGCTTATGGTTGATGATAAGAGGCAGCGTGGAGAAGCATGGCCGACTAATATCATTAGAATAAGAGGAGGCCTGGTGTACAGAGTGTTAGCGAGAACAGACGCTCTGGAAATGAACTTGATGGCTTCCTCCTGCATCTCTCGCTCTCGCCTGACAGCAGATGGATTGCCGGATACAAAGCGAGCCTCCCGTTGCCACGTCCTCTGATTTAAATGTCACTTTTGAAATAAAAAAGGTATCGCTCCAGCGTGGCTCTGATAGACATTAGTCGGGGAGAAAGAGTGTTTGAGTGGCAAACCTTGTCTTGCGAATGGGAATGAATGGTGGGAATAAAACCCGCGCTGGAGACGCTCAGTGAGAAACGGATGATTATTACACATCTCGGTGATAAACTGATAGCTTTGCAATAATGCCATATCTTTGATATTGTTCAGTGATGTTAGGGGAAACTTTTCAGCAGCACGCAAAGAGCATCGCTAACTAGGAAATGACTTCAAAACATAAAAACGCCTTTGTATTTTCTTCTCAAAGGGGCGCATGTTAATCTTTGTAATAAACATTTGATCTTTATGAGCATCTGAGATTTCTGAGAAATCTGAGCCGAGTTTTCTATTGACATGGTTTCCTACGTTACCCACAAACCTGCTAAATGGGGCAGTAAGATTTAACTCTTTTTCATCTCTTTGTAGGTTGTCTCATCTCCTGATTAGTTACCAAAGCTTCATCTTTTACACTAATTGTGCTTGTTATCTCGTACTTCACTAACCAGCTGAGTTGAATCCCTGACGTAGCATATATTGTCACGTGTGCATCCTAAAAATTCTGGAAGTAAGCGTTAAAGCTGCGTGGAACTGCTGAGGAGCGCCAAGCATTAACGATAAAGACAAAATCCAAATAATTGACTAAATGAAGCAGGTTAAAAAGACAGCAGGCACCGCTTGTTCTTTTAACATGAATCGTTCAACCATCAGCACGATTCTAAAGAACGAGGACATGATCAAGGAACATGTTAGTTTTGTAATGTGAATAGCCAATTGTGTTGGTATCCTAGCACCTAGACAATGTTTGCTGGACTTATGAACGAATTGGACTTACGGACAAGCTCTCAAAATGGAACTCGTTTGTATTTTGAGGACTTAAGATTTATTACAGGGTAATGATGAGGTGGAAGAAGACATTTTTGAGAGCTGACAGTGAAACCTGCCTGTTATATTTGATGTCCAAAAACTTTTGGGTTATAAAGATGGCACGATACTGTAATTGCGCTAGCAATAACAACGTGGCATCACATCAATGTGAGATACATGCTTTCAGAGGAATGAGATTTCCTTAAACGTGAGTGTATGTTTAGGAATAAATGGCACTTTCTTTTAAAGGAAAGGCTGTCAAATACTGTATGTCTCACTATCTTTTGCATTCTTCAGCTCCTTCTTTCATTCTTTAAATCCTTCTACCCCCCCCCCCCCCCCCCCCCCCCGATCGTGTTCAAACTGTGAATAAAGTTGAATAACAGCATGAAGATGTGGAGGGAAAAATCCTGCGTAAATAAATCCTGCCTGATTTAGTTGCATATTTCTAATATTGTGAGTACCATTAACAGTAAAATAAAAGTAATCAGTAAAAACTGATAAAATATATTTCTTGGGTGTTGGGACAAATTCTGTGTTTGATTTCGATTTCGATTCAGTGCTGCATGGAAATGTGAAACGTCTAAAGCGGTGGAAGGTAACTGAGTACACTTACTTTGTTACTGTACTTAAATATATATTCCATGTGTCTGTACTTTACTTGGGTAGTTATAGTACTTATTAGTGGATACTTTTTACTTTTACTTCACTATATACCACAACAAATATCTGTACTTTCTACTTCACTGCATTTACTGTATTGCTTTATTTAACCAGAGTGGTTCTTAGTATTTGAAGCAGAAATGTCGCCACCTGCTGTCTATTATGCATAACTGCATGATTTGCCTTCCCTCTGTAAAATGGTAAATAATGTAGCAGGTGTTTGAAATCAGAAGCAGGGGTGGCTGGAGACACAGCACACCTACTGTACAGCCAGGAAGCAGAGAGAGAGAGAGAGAGAGAGAGAGAAACTCTTTCACTATGGCTTAAAAGCAATTATGAGCTAGTACAAGCTCAATATATTTGATAAACCTTTTTATTAATTTGCAGGTGAGCACTTTTGTACTTTTACTCAACTACAAATGTAAATGGAAGACTTCTCCTTTTACTTAAGTAATACTTTACCTGTGATACAGTATGTCTACTTTTACTCAACTACAGGATTTCTGTGATTCTTTTACTAAACTATGATTTTTATTTATTTATAGTTACATTTGATGTTCTGCAGACATTGCACGAGTGCGAGTGCTCAGTTACGTCATAAACGCTAAAAAAAGTAGGTCCTTTACCACCCTTTCTTTTTTTATTTAAGTAAATAAAACCAAAAAGTGAAAAAAAACTTTATATCCGACCATTACAAAACACTTACACCGGAGACTCCTTCTATTTAAAAAAATGTTCAATGATTGTTTACATTATATTATTTCACCAGATCAGACATTTTTTTCCAGATCAGACACTGTAAATTAGTCGTTACTATGGACACATTAATGTACTAGAATGATAAAATGTTTTAAATGTTTTATTTGTTTTTAGAATAACTTTCTTAATTAAAAAGGTTCATTACAGGTTTATGAAAGAACAAAACAATAATCAACCAAAAATAATCAAGTCCGCTTTGAGAAATACAAAAAAAAAAAAAAACAAACAATATATTATTTCAACATGCTGCAAAACTATACGGTGCTCGCTGTGTGTCTTCACAGGACGTCTAATGGCTTTGTTACGTGCATGATGGACTTCTGCTTTTAGTCCAGAACAGAAAATCTAATCTGGGAAGCTTCGGGGGCTTGGAGCGTGCTCGGATAAACACACATACGCACGTACACGCCGGCACCCGGGCGCACGTCCGCGCATCTGATTGGACGCTGTTTATTGTTAGCCTGTGGAGCCTGTGGAGCCTGTGGAGCGTGTGTGTGTGTGTGTGTGTGTGCTGCGCTGAGGGCAAATGTGTGAGGCTGGTATTGTTACCCCCTCATGTCATCTCCAGTCCCCTCCAGTCCCCTCCAGTCACCCCCTCCTCTCTCTCCAGAGCTTCATTGTCCTTCCTGCTAGCCACATTTGAACTTAATATTCCATGAAATAAGGCGGCCATCAAGCGGTTGTAATCGCACGAGGTGAACAGAAGTCATGAAATGATTCGCACCTCCAGCTCCTCCAGCTTGTCTTATATATTCTTTATGTTCTTTCTATTCGTATATATTTATATTATGTTTCCTTCTCTTGGTTTCCTCCTTTATTCTTCCTTCTGCTCGTCTCTCGGAGTGACTAACGCAGGGTCTTTTCACCAATCCCTGACAGCTTTTCAGACCCTTAATAGGCTGTTCATTTCCGAGCTCAGTGTGTTTCCTCTGCCTCGCCTTGTTGTGCAAGCTCACTCGCTTACTCCAGCTTCATTTTTTTTTTTAATATATATACACTCCTCTACCTCCCTCACCCGATCTCCTTTGGCTTCACGGTGTCGGGGTGATGCCGAGTGGAAGGTAATGTCAGGTATCTGCGGTGTCCTGTCAGAGACACTGCAGTGTCACGGCTAGGCCTGAAACTCTCTTCTCCTTCTTCTCCTTCTCCGACTCATCATGCTTTTTTGTCACCAGACTGAGCTGTACACCAATCTCGAGTAGATGCGGGATCCGATGTTGTACGCCGTGCCTCTGTAAATCGGAAAGACAGGATTGAAAGATTTCTAATAAACGTCTGCAGACTGATCTATCTATTAATTATCAACACTCACACACTCCACACACACACACACTCACAGGTCTTTTTTCATTTAACAGTAAAATGCTAAACTCCACTGTCTTTAGGACCCAGCTATCTTTAATTTAAAAATATCTTCAGTTTTAAAGAATTTAATTTTTCTTAAAATATAAAATTTTTCGAAAGGGCTAACAAAAGGAATTATTATTACTTTTATTATTTATTCATTTATTTTTATTTGCCTGTTTATTTATTTTTTCACCATTCCTTTCTTCCTTCTTCTTTCTTTCTTTCTTTCTTCAATTCTTTGTTACCTTCTTTTTAATTTCGTATTTTTTTTACTTTCCTTCTTTCTTTTTTCCCTCTTTATATATTATTCAAATATTTATTCCCTTTCTTTCTTTCCTTCTTCCTTCTTCTTTCATTCAATCGCTCCCTTTCTTCCTTTGTTCCTTCCTTCTCTCTTTCTTTCTTCTTTTTTATTCTTTCTCTCTTGGAATATTGCACACTAAACCACATTATTATTATTATTATTATTATTATTATTATTATTATTATTATTATTATTATTTTATCACTGGTGTGTTTATAGTGTTTTAAAGCTTAGCATTAGATAAAACTGTGAGTTCTCATTTCTTCACATTTCAGACTGGGGAATCACAAAGTAACAAAATCAAGCCCAAACTGATTGAACCATAATGTTTTACCTTCATTACACTTGACTGATATTGTAACTGTGGATTAAGTGCATGGCGACCAAATACTAAAATTTACACCTAAATGGCTAACGGCATTCGCTTCATAAACCGTACCACAGTGCTGCACTTCAGTAGCTGCCTATCTGGGCTAATGTAGTTAAACAATAATACTGTGGACATAAAATGATTCTGTCTTATCCTACGCAGTACATCGAGCTGAGGATAAGGATGTGATGATGTCATGTGATTAAGCTTGTGATTGGCTCACAATGGCGATCGTATTTCAGCCGAATGTATGATACCTATGTGGCGAAATCACATCACGACGTCGTGTGAAATTAGGACCCACAGATCACCTTTCTCAAAACTGATCCAGGAACATCTTCAGCAGCTCCCTCCATTGCATCTTTGTGAATCGGGTGCTAAATATGATCTCGGATCAGGATTCATGCCTGAGAGATGTGCGCATGAAGAAGCAGACACGAAGGCAGACTAGCCGTCTCCCCGAGCCATCTGCGCTTAAAAGAGGCTCTCCTCTTTCACTGGTCTGTCTTTACAGGAACTCCTGAACTTGTTCCCTGAGCACTGCAGTGTGCTTATCAACTGAATCCACAACACTTCCCTCTGTGTTCACCCACTTCTTTAGAATAGTTTCAAATGCAGTGATATTCAAGTAATTAAAAACAATTATTATTATTTATATCAACCCATATTTTTCATACAAAGGTCAAAAATTTTGTTTGAATGGCAAATGCATTAAATGTGTGTTCACAGGCTGAAGAGAGAGGTTTGTCCGTCATCTCTCATCCCCGTGTGCTACAGAAATAACAATTAGAACAAATGATCGACTCATTCAATGTATCCAACGTCTTTTTTTTTTTTTCTTTTTTTTTTTGGTCAAATAAGAGAAAATTGCCAGGCTTGAATTAAGAGCGCGGCTTAAGGAAATATAATCAGTGGTCTCAAAATAGCGATTTTTCTTTTTTTTTTTTTTTTTGAAGGGGGAAATTATGACTGTAGTGCTGTTGAAAGCTAATTTTGAAATAATTACACAGGGCCGTTCTCATGACAGTTGGGAATAATTTGGTAATTGGCTTCGGGTTCCATAATTTCATCAAATGATTGTCATTATGTGTGTATAATCATATTTCTGGCGGTCAGAAGGCATTGAGGAATGTGGCGAGCCATGTGAGACTGTTTCAATCTCTGTGTTTTTTGTGGATTTTGGATTCTACTTCCTGTTACGTCCTTAATGTGTTCGCTATCAGAACATACCACATGCTGCAGTGCTCCACTCTTTTGCTCCATCACCATCACAGACCCTCCTCCTCCTCCTCCTCCTCACATGAGCGGTTCTGCTTTGTATTTCACTTCTGAATGGCTTTATATTTCCTCCATACTTTGATGCAGACTGATCTTTCAGCCATGATTGGCGGTGGTGGGTCTTATATCAATGCTTGAACACTACAATTCTTAAAACCTTTCATTTCAACATTTCAATATATCAACATTCTCGTCACCCACCATTCCAATTCTACAACACTTTAATCATCAAACAAACAAAGTTTTCCAACATTCCAAACGTTCAATATTCAAATCCTCCAACACACAACTTCAACCTCCAACATTTCAATTGTCCGATGTTTCAATCCTCCAACACTCTTATCATCCAAAATGTAAATATTTCAACACTGGGTTTTCTCAGGATACTCCTGTTTCCTCCAACAGTCCAAAGACATGCAGATTAAACTAACTGACGTTCCCAGATTGCGAGTAGTGTGTGAACGAGTGTGTGTCTGTGTGTGCCTTGAGATTGATTGGCATAGATAATAAGATGATGATAATGATGACGATATCAAATTTTTATTGTTTCAATCCTCCAACCTCCAAAATTCAAGTCCTCCCACACTTTAATCCTTCAAGATTTTAATTCGCTAAATCTCCATTGTTTCAAATCCCCAACACACTAACCCTCCAACATTCCAACTCTCCAACATCCCAATAGTTCAATCATCCAACACGCCAATTCTCCAACATTCCAATCATTCAACCCTTCAATCCTTTAACAATCCAATCCTTTAATTCTCTAACTCTCTAATTATTCACCACAACAATTATTTAACATTCCAATTATTTAATCCTTCAACACTGTGTGAATCCTTTAATACTCACATTTTTTGGTCCTCTAATATTTTGCTTGTCCAACACTCCAACAATCAACTTCTGTAACATTCCAGTATTCACCACACAACTATTAACAACAACTAACAAATAAAAAATAAAAAAACTCAAACACTCCAATACTTATTCATTCCAATGATTTATTCCTCCAAAATGTTTTATCTTGCAACATTCTCCAATTCTCCACCAACACACTTCAATTTTCCAACACTCCAATCAGTCACTACACCAATACTACATCATACCAATTATTTAATTCCTCACTAATTGTATAACTCCCTAACCCTCGGGCGCCTCAATTATTTATCACACAAATACTCCAAGATTTTAATTCTCTACATCTAAATAATCCTTGAATTCACTAACACACCAAGTTTCTCACAATTAAACCTTCAACATTCCAACACTTCAACACATCATCCAGTCAAACACTACAAGCTTTCAGTACTTCAATGCACTAATTCTCTACTTCATCAACACTTCACCCTTCCAACACTCCAGATATCTTCCAATTGTATAACATACAAACACTCCAGATATCTCATTCTGCCACACATCAGTCCTCCACTACCTCAAAATTACAACAATCCAATCCTTCACTACCTCTATCCTCCAACACACGACCCTCCAACAGTTTAATTATTCCCTACCCCAGTACTGTACTCTAATCTTCTCTCTAACAGTGCAAGCCACCCTCAACACTCTAATCCTCCAACACTTCAAACCTCAAATCCTCCAACGCTCCAATCCTGCAATCCTTAAGTCACCCAACACTGCAATCCTTCAACATTTCCCCACTTTCACTGGCAGTTGTCCTGCTGATCCGGGTCCCAGTAGCGTGAGAACAAGCCACTTTTCCTCAAACCGTTACGGTGTATCAGGAAATCAACACCATGTGCCAGATGCAGGTGTGCATTCTTCCTAACAGCCAGATGTTCAAAGCTATCGTCTGGAGCAGGATTTTTTAAAATTATTATTGCTATTATCATTTTTTGAAATTATTATTAATACTTCTATTATTATTTGTTATGCATTTTTAAAGGTTATTATGCATTATGGATGCAAATGAAAAAAAAAAAGAGAAAATCACGGAACCTTCCGAATTGTAAAAAATTGAGATAAAAAAAAAAAAACACAAAGCAGCATGCATGTCTCTGTGTGTGTGTCTGTGTGTGTGTGCGTGTGTGCGCGCGTGTGCGGGTGTGTATGTGTGTATGCTGATTTATAGTAGGGCCAGAGTGCGGGGCCCTGAAGGTGCACATGCAGTGCTTCAAACAGAGATTGCCGGTGGCCTGTGGTGTGATCGTTGACCCAAAGGTGAGGCGCTTAGTGATTTATCTCTCCCACTATCGCCTCATCTTCTCCTGTGCCATGGATCAGGCTGCTGCCGCGGGGCCGGCGGATGGGACGGCCTTTAAACCCATGACTGCACCCAAAACCTGCACGCTTGCCGCTTTGTGCAAACTTTTAACAGCTCAAGGCTTTTGTAGAGCAGATACACAAACACAAGCCTTTGACTCACATCAGAACACAGAGCTGGAGTCAAAAGTCGTCGGCATCATCACATCGCCGCTACGAGCCGGGCAGTGCATGACTTTACTTTACACATGTAATCTGATGAGTAATCTGATCAAAGGTAAATAAATGACGTTGATTTAACTTTGATTCGTTTTCTATAGCAGCAACTCTGACAGTAGTGCAGGATCATATTAATGCACGCCTTCTACTGTAATTCTTGCAGCAGATCCTCCACTGATAAGAAAACAGGTTAAATACAAGTTACACGCCATGACCTATATAAAGTTATAAACTATATCAAGCTCATTAATAAACTTTAAGAAAGAAAGCAAAAAAGAAACAAAGGTCTGTTTATAGCTTCTATAACAATCAACATCTGGAATTGTTTCATACAATAAAAAACGTAACTCACTCACTCACTCACTCATTGTCTATACCTTTTTATCCTGTATTAAGGGTCACAGGGGGCCTGGAGCCTATAAGGTTACAATGTAACCTTTTTTTTTTTTTTTTTATGAATGTATCTTGTAAGTGTCAGTAATTTGCTGTGATGTACGATGAATAAAACAAAACACACCACAATGTACTGTTATAGGAAAATAACCAGCACGTGACACTTCATCACACCAGCACGTTGTTGAGAAACACAGAGTGTTTTATTCCTTACATTTTCTCTCTTGGAGCCCCTGAGCTGTCTGAAGCTGAGTTCGCCTAATGAGGGACTGTCTTCTCAGCCGAGTGGATTCAGTGCCAAGCTGCAGAATCAGCCCAACAGCTTCATCTGTCCAGTGTGTGTGTGTGTGAGAGAGAGAGAGAGAGAGCAGGCATCTGTGTGTATGCCATGTGTGCAGAGCATGCTTCCTTTCCTAACATATTTCACCACTCGGGACTGCTCCTGACATCCCCCCCCTCCGGGATTCTTCCAAAGCAGATTTAGAGTGATTTTCAGTGCAATTATACCTGCCACTTCTGACCGCTAGAGTTGCCCTCGTCAGTGCTCATGTCTTCATGCCGAGGAGGCAGGCGGGCATGCAGGATTCTCCCTGGGTCTAGACATGAAGAGTGTTGCCCAACCTTAGACTCTCTTGTGCCAGACCAGGACCTCCGTCCGGTCACACCCAAATTCTGACTAACTTGCAGTTAGTGTAGACCGATAATTATCTCTTAGGCCGGCTTTTATCTTACGCATGTGTGTGTATACAGTATGTCCTCTCATGTAATTATACTATGAGGTAATACGAGTTTTACCATAAAAAAAAGGTGCTGTGTAACTGGTGAGGTGAATTATAGGCCTTGTTCTTTCCACTGTTTAATGAACGCCCTTGTTCCTCCTTCATGATTATAGAAATCTGCATTCAGTTCCTTGCTTTTCTTTTGCATGCTTATAGAACTGTAAAAGGTCAGGCTAAGGCAGGGCCAAAGGCGCAAAACTTCTTCCAGTGTTTTCTTTTCCCTGGATCTCTGACCTCTGACCCTTGACTCTGTCAATGATCCTGAACTCTTTCTCGAGCCATACGTATCACAACATACATCAATTTAACATACATCTCCAGCCAATAAAAAAAAAAACATGCATCCTGTCTCCATTTCTGCATCTCAGCTACACTGTGAGATAATGATCATGATGCTTTTTCTGCCGCAAAGCATTCTGGGAAGATGCAATCACACATGACCCTAGAGTTGTATGGGGGTGCTCCCTAGGATAGGAAGTGCACTTATAATTTTTTTTTGTTTAGGTTGGTCGGGTAGCTCAGTGGTTAAGGCATCGGACTACAAGGTGCCAGGTTCAAACCAACAAGCTGCTCCTTGAGCAAGGCCCATAACCCTAAATTGCTCAGACATACAGTCTGACGCATTACATATAAAATGTAAATGTAAACTTTTTTGGAATATTAATGAATATTACACTTGCTTTATTATCTCCTCTTCACTCCGTGTCTATATCGCTTTATAATGTGTACAGGGTTGTGGTGTTGGAGCCTATCCCAGGAGACTTAGGGCATGAGGCAGGGTACACCCTGAATCATTCACACTACAGGCAATTTGATAACGACAGTGAACATCTGCATGTTTTTAGACTTTGGAAGAAAACCAAAGAGTACCCAAAGAAGACCAAGCTTGGGGAGAATATGCAATCTCCATGCAGACCCGAGGCAGGAACTCAGAACATTGAGGTGTAAGGTGACCGTGGTAATCACTACACCACCGTGCCACCTATTATTAATATTATTATTTGTAGGTGATTCTTATGTTGGATGCACATGATGTTTACACACTGATCAGTCATAACATTAACACATTAACATTGATTATTATCTATATACCAGTAAACTGGTGACAGGATCATGGACACCCAGGGCTCACCCATGCCTGCAGGGACCAAATGCCTGTTTGTTTGGTCTGATCCCACAGAAAAGCCAATGATGCACAAATCACCATAAAAGTCAATGCTGGCTATGATAGAGAGGAACCAGGACACTTAGTGCACCAAAGCCCACCACACATGAGGCCCAGCAGACAAAGTGACCCAGTCTGCTGATCTGACCTCCAAACTCCCCAGATCCCAATCCCAATGAACTTCCGTGGGATGCACTGGACAAACAAGTCCAATACACAGAGACCCCTCTCCCACAAACTACATCACCCCAAGAATCTCCTGCTAACATCACTGGTGCAAGACACCACAGCACACCTCAGAGGTTTTGTGGAGTCATGCCACAAGAGGCCAGAACTGCCTGGTGGCACAAGGGGAATGACGTATAGTATAACAAAGTTGTAATTTCACATTTGTCTGCAAATATAGCCGTCATCACATTAACAATCACAAAAGCCTGCTCATAATTACTAACACATTATTTAAGGACTCATCACTATCCTGGTGACCAGTGCATATCAAGCTATATTGTGACCTGATCTGATTTGTTTCTGGCTTGCTGGTTCGTTCGTTTTATTCATTTAGTTAATCGCCTCGCTTCCTGTTTATGATTTGGATCTGAGCTCAAGCCTTATCCATTATGCTTTCTGACCCTGTACTTATGTCTGTTTTTGGTACCTGACATAACATTTACAAATATGACCTTGCAGTAAGTATCCATGTTTCCATCTTTCAGAGTCAATGCAATGGGACATGTCTAGATTGAGAAAATCATTTTTCCAAGTTACAAATACAATAAAATCCAGCATTAGAGGAGAGTGTCCACCCTTTCCCTCTTCCTTTAGTAGGGGGAAATATTTATGGAAACGAGACATAGAGAGGCACATAAGAGAAACGGCATTGTTAATATTCTCAAGTGTTCCTGCTGTCACTGGGACAGTCGAGGTTGCAGTCATTCCTTTAAGGGGCTCATCGCTCATCTTGTGATTAGCGTCAGCGTCTGGCCCGGCCTTCAGTATCACTCTAATTGATGTAATGGATTTGTCAACAGGAAGTGACCTCAGCTGGCCCTGCCTAGTAACTGTGGCCGTATGTACGAGTGATCGTGAATGGTGGAAGTTTTCTTACTTAATGGTCAAACCAAATGGGAATAAATGAGTAAGCAAGAATTGAAGATGTTAGCATGAGTTGATGGAGAAAACAGTGAAGTTGTTCTTCGTTTTTTTTCCAAAATAAAAAACACAATGATGCCCAGACACAAATAAAATTACCAGTGACTCCATATACTCCATATATAGTCCATATACTCTATATCGTAATATACTCTTTACTGAGAAACTGAAGACAAACAGGTGAGAGTTATGAACAGTCAGGTAACTGCGAGTGTTTAACTGATTCTGCGTTCCGTTCCACAGTATACTTTGTGTTCACTTTTCTCTGTGTCAGTAATATAGATTAAGGGAACTCATCTTGGCAGAATCCCCCAATTTAGAACCTCTTTGCAGTGTCACAAGGGTAGACATTCTGTATCTTCCGTCGTGTGTTACCCTGGAAACATAAACACCTCTGATACATGTTGATGGCCAGTGCTTTTGTCTGAAAACAAAGGCAAACAAAGTTTAAAATTGGGGACCAGTTCAGAACTAGCTTTGGAAACATCTTGGTGGACACCTGGGTTCTTCAGGGTCTTCTCTGTGCTCATTGATGGTGAGCAGCAGTAGCCAGAACCCTGCTTACTGACATAATGGAAACAAACTTTGATTCCCTGCATGCACAATCTGCATCGGTTTTAAAGCACACACACCTGTGTGCAATCAACGAGGAGGTATAAGTAAAACTCATGAACAGTAGGTCTATACGCTCTTGCGAGTTTCTTCAAGATTATACTGAGCACTGCCCTTCAACTACAATTTTGATTTTTGTGTATCACATTCTATTTAGAGCTATTCCTGGTCTGTAACAGATTGACTGATGTTCCACGTAGGCCCTATTCCCACCTCACACCCAGAGCGTGTGGCATAACCTCTGACTCCACCATAACACCATGATAAAGTGCTTATTAGTGCGTTTATAGGGGACATATCAATACCATTATGACATAGTTTTAGAATAGGGAGAATTTTATGTCAAGACCTCCAAAAAGCCCCGGATGCTGAAAACAAAACATCACACTATGCTGTCACTCAATGTGATGTCACTTAGGAAGTTATTAGCCACTTTTCACCATAAGTTTAAGTCTTCGTTATGGCAGAATCGTTTAAGATATGAAAAATCCCTTCGCAATTTTGCATTCTTAATGTCTTGAGATCATATTCGCCCAGTTTGGTGATGATTGTTTAAATCGTCTAGGAGGAGTATATCAAATTCCAGTGGGTGCGTTTTTGCAAATGACACAAAATAACTGACTACCTGTTACAGTAGAACCCATGACATGCATTAGTTGTTAGCAATAGTTGTTCAGCTCAATGACATCTAAATCCTGTATGTACCTGGTTTTATACATATATGTGCAAGTGTGTACAGTATAAGCTATGCAGCAAAATCTCGTTGGACCCCAGGTCACGTCCAGGGCCCAGTCACTCAGGTGTCCTAAGGGCAGCTGATTCCAACCTTTATGTTGATTTTCAAGACTTTTTGAGCATGTTAAGATCCAAAAGATCCGAAAAAATCCTTAAAAACAAAACAAAAAGACATATGGCTGATGTCACAGTGTTTGGGTTTAAAAAATGTGAGGAAATATGTCAAAATTATCGAAAAAAAGAGGAGGAAGTAGCTGTCTTCTTCTTACTCTTAGCTTAGGTCTTAAGATGCTTTCATTCTCTCTCCCTCATATGGACCGAAAAAGTCTCGTCCTGCTATGGTAAAACCTCTTTGGCATTTTCCCCAAAATGTGCAATCATGTCTCTTTCGGCATCTAGAGCATCCAGAGTGGAGATAGATGCACACTGCATCCTCTGAGCTGAATGTCATGTTTTAGCATCAAAGGTTATGATTACGATGAACTGTGATCAGGTATGTACTGTAAGCGAACCCCCTACCTCCGGCATCTCCCTGCCGTTCCCTCCCCTCCCAGACCTGTCACTTCACAAATCGCTTCGGCTTTGATTCTCCGTCACTATTTATTTAGATGTTTCGCATGATTATTACAGCGGCAGCTCATAATGAATTCTGATAAATTAATGGCTTTATTGTCCCGCCGTCATCGCCCATCTTTGATCAGCGTGCCAATTACTGAAGGTAATTTTCTCTCCCTTCTGCTCTCTCTTAAGGACGGCACACAAAGAGTTGACATCGGCATGACAGATTCTTTTTCCCCTAAAAAAAAAAATTGCTCTATTTTTTTTTTTTTTGTTTCATCATTACACTGAAAATCCTCATTGTCTTGCATCGGTCCCTTGTTTAAGACACGAAGGGGAAAAAAAAATCTGTTGACTCAATCGGAGGGAGATGTCATCTTAAACCTGAATAGAAGTGTTTTGAGTCTGCTTATGAGAAATGACAGAAGAGAGAAAAGGACACGTCTTTATTTAAGCGGATGTGCAACATGCATGTGTGTGCTTTTCTTCTAACTAATGTCTAAAATAAATAAAAAAATTTAAATAGCAAAAAAAAAATAAAAAATGCAGAGGCCCATGTGCGTAAAGTTGAGTTTTTTTTTTTCTTTTTTTAATGAAAAATATATGAGATGCTTTTTGCAAGTAAAAAGTTCACGGTAGGTTTTTTTCACATGTGAAAGAAAATGGCAGAGTGTTTGTCGTGTGTGTGGGAAGTGTATTAATAAACAGAAAACAACACATTAAGGAGACATGACATGAAGATTGCTGCGCCCCGCCTCCCCGTGTGCTCTGAGTGCACTCTTCTCCCCGAAGTGCTTCCTGAGACATCGACACACCGAACTTCACCCCTGAGTGAAGAGGAGCGTCAGTGTCGGACGACCTCTCGCCGTCACAGTTAGCTCAGTCTTGTGGAAGCCTCCAGAGTGTGTGTGTACAAACCCATTTCGGAGAGTGGCTGGTAATTAGGCCTCTCTTCTTCTCCATCATCTTCATCTCCTCCATCCTTCCTGCGTTCCTCGCGCTCTTGGCTCTCAGCGATTGGAGGACGTGGGCATGGGTAGCGACTGGAGGTTGTGCAGTGACCTGTGCGCATCAAAGTATCCCGTCTTTATCGGGTTGTCTCCTGTCCACGCTAATGGCCGCGGGGAGGACGACTCCAGCGTTCACCTGACCAGCGCTAACAAAGCCGGTCTCTGGAGCCGACAGGCGGAACGGAAATCACATTAACCTACACTAAACCATAACGCACACACACACACACACTTCGCTTTTTTCCCTTTCTTTCAGATGGTTTGTTGTCTCAGAATCAGCAATAGATGCGTTGTTGTTTATCGTCCATCTTGAGGTGTGGCACATCATAAAATTCCAATTCGGATAACTGACTAACATAAGGATGAGATGATGATGTCATGATGCAGGGTTCTAAATAAACAAAAGACAATGAAAAAACAAGAATCATAAACTGCAGGTGTCAAACTGACAATGCACGAGCTCGAATCCCTGACATTCCGATTAGTAACAAAGAACCTTAATTACTTGAGCCATCACCGCCTTTTAGGCGTGTCCCGACCAACCGCCAGGTGGTGTTTGTTTTACCCATTTGCCCATTTACGGAATAACCAGGGGAAGGGGAAGTTAGCTCCTGCCAAGGTGGCGACGACCAGAGCTCCAACAGCAGAGCTCCAGAACCGCTCTTTGGAAAACCCATGGGTTGTCCAGTTTTTTTATAGAGTCTGTGTGTATCCGTCAAGCATGGGTTTGAGAGGAATCCAGAGGGTTCTTCGTCATCTCAGGGAGTTTATGTAAAGACATTGCACTATGGATCCCGAGAATGTCATCAAGGACGGCAGCTAGAAGAAAAGGGAGCCACTTTCAGTTTCATTTTTAAAGCAGCCGGTGCCAAGGGGAATATTAAGTTTAAGTGAGGGATAGTATTTATTTATTTATTTATTATTTACATGTCTTTTATAAATGTTTTGATTGTTTTTAGATGCAAAAAAATATAATTATAGTGTTGGAAATTGGTAATATTGGTAATATTTTTGGGTGGCTGAAACGGTTTATCCGCATTTACAGTACATTAGTTCCAATGGGAAAATGCGTAATAGGACATTTCACCTATTAGGAAGAACCCGCCTCTTAAATTCGTATGCCGAGGTTGTTTAAATGTACATGTTTAAATCTATTTCCTTCTTTTCTTGTTTATATCAAAAGATCCTTATTAAAAAGGAATATTATTTCCTCCTTATTTGTACCATGAGCATTGCTTTAATCATTATGTTAAATACAGTTTAAAGACATAAGCTGCACAACTAAACACAATCATCGAGTGACACGAATCCAATTTTTTTTATTTATTTGTTTAACAGATTTAAAAGACCATTATTTTTGTTCTTAAATAAGACGGTTGTAAAGAAAATTAAACAACTGCCCTTAGACATCCGTTCTGCTGCTACTAAACATCGGTGGTTACTGATTATGATAATTCAAGGCATTTACAAAATCAATCACACTGAAGCAATGAGGAAAGAACAAAGAATTCTACACAACTTATCGAGCTCGAGATCTGCCCTCGGATTTGCCTTGTAATTAAAAATCTTTTAGTTTTCCCAGTGCAAGGGAATCTTTTTCGTTCTTTCTTTTTAAACAGACGTAGCGGATAGTCGTGAAGTGCTGGAGTATGGCTGTAATAGATATGGATTATCTGGTGTTTTAGGTCTGCGTGTTCCCTCATTGCCTAAATTAAACCTAACAGTGATTAGTCATTAACACTTATGGGAAGCCAATTATCTTTTTTTTTTTGTTCGCCCTCTCGTTCTCCGCCTCCTCACGGTGACTGACAGCGAATTTAATTTCAATCAGCTGTTTCATGGAGCAAAAGCCCACCACCAGTTTAATTTCCCAGCACTTACCAGTTGCTGCGAGGCATGCCACCACGTCTTGATTTATGAGTCTTTAGACGCCATTAAATAGTTCTGGCTGTGTGCCAGGTCTGCTTATCAGCTGGGCCTTGTTAGAGCCTTGTTAAGACCCTCCCTCACCTATTCATCTGTTAGACAATGAGTGGCCTGGATTACAGCCGGCGCTTCGTATGTGTGTGTGTGTGTGTGTGTGTGAAGGATTTCGGAAGCTAATGTCTCTTAAAGAGTGGAAATCTAGGCCGAGCGATCGCCCGTGGGCGTGGGTTAAGGAAGGGATTGTGCACAAATACAAAGAGTGGCCTCTGATTGTTGTTCTTTTTCAGCTCGGGGTTTAAAGGCATCTCGTAATTTACGTGACAGGAGGCATGGCTGCTCATTTCTACACAATAGACCCACTTAGATCCCTACACATCGACCCCTCGCATTGCTCGTCCTCTACGGACCTACGCAGCGATCAGGAAGTGCTACGGCTTCGGCTTTCTTGTTGTTTGTCATATTTTCTTGTCTTTAATTGATGCCGGTGCCCAGTGCTGCGTTGAAAGCGCTGCCTCGTCCAGACAGGCCCTTATCCTCCTCTAATAGGCGTCTCTCTCCTCCCGAGGCCTTCAGCTGTGTCAGGACACCGCTGTCTTGCTGCACCTCTGCACCGGGACGCCACCATCTAGCCTATTAGTTCACTTCTACACTTCTTTGTCTATCCTATTTTTCTTCTTCTTCTCCTCCTCCTCCTGCTTTCCTGGTTCTCAGAAAACAAACATTTTTCATCTCGTCGGTCTTTAACTTTAGTCCCTCACAAATCTGTCTTCTGTAGTAATTAGTTTTTGGTGCAGTCCTCAGGGGTTGGTTTAGGTTGTGGACTGTCACCACACACGTTTTTTTTTTAGAGAGAGAGAGAGAGAGAGAAATAGCTTTCTTGTACTTGGTCTGAAGTTGGCATCGTCAACTTCGCCCACAAGAGTCCAATACGTTGCGACCAGCTTTTCTGTACAGTCGCAATCGTGTTCGTGTCCGTCTTGTGATGATCGCGTCAACTTAACGTCAGAGCTGGTTCGAGTATTTAGAGTGAACGTACTGTAGCTTTGTCTCACATATTTCCAAAACAGAGGAAGAAAGATAAGAAGTGAAGCGTGAACCTTCACCATCCACTTCCTGTATCCCGGCCCCTTTGCGGGTTGCCGGATCGACAGAGCGGTTTGTTCTACCAAATTTAGCAATGATACATCATTATTGCAACTTTCGGCTCGGATCTATAAAACCGGCAGCTCCGCAGATTGAGCGGGATTAGTATTACTAACGCTCGGAGCGGGTGATAAAAAGAGCACGACTATAGATCCGAGTGCCGGCTTGGATCAATGGCGTTTGTGGACACTGAGCTCGATAACAAGCCCTTCCAACGTTGTGGAGGACAGAGAAGAAAAGAAATAGACGTGAAAAGCAAATTTGCCGGGAAATGAACTAATATCCTGTGTGCGCCTGGCTGAACATGAGCTCAGGGGCATCTAGACATGGTGAAGAGGAATACAGAGGATGGGAAACATGACGGGGAGGGTGGGGTGTGGTGGGTAAGGGGGATATGGATTTTTTTTGCTTTAATTATATCAATACAGATCTAGGTGACATTATTGATAGCTTCCTATCATTGATATCGGCAGTTGAGCAGAACAAATTCATTGAACCCAGTCGATAAGGACGGACCTGTTGTGTTGCGGCGCGTCCCTGGGGACCGTCTCGGCACATCGAGGCTACCAAGGCGTACGCTTTTTCACCTGAAAGTAAAACAAAAGTGAAATCGTTCCTTTCAGAAACAAAATCAAACCGAAGGTAATGATTGGAATCTTTCTGATTGGTCATGATTGCAACATGGATGGCTCCGTTCACGTCTCCTCGTTCGGGCGTTTGTTGTGGGTTTGTGTGTGTGTTGGTATGTACTGTATGAGTGTTTAGAGGCTAGGGTAAAGCGGGGATGCTGTAATTGGATCTCTAAAAGTCAAATTTCCTGTTTCGTGCTGAAGTCCTGACAAGATGACAAAGGAGGGTTGTGTCTTTAAAGAATGGAGATGTTTGGCCATAGGGATGGCATTAATCGTGAGATTTATGACAGGTAGTGAAGACACCGTGCATTTCCCCCTCATCTCTGAACAACAAGGTAAAACAATAGGGGATTTTTTTTATCCCACTGTTGCTGTTAAAAAAAACATATATATATATATATATATATATATATATATATATATATATATAGAGAGAGAGAGAGAGAGAGAGAGAGAGAGAGCATGAGCAATCGGCTCTTTTGCTTGTCATGTAAATAAGAAAAAAAGGAATAGAAAACGAGTGTGTTTTTGTTTCCCTTGACAACACTAACACTTTTGATTAATAATGTTTATCCTGGAAGAAAATGAGTTGTGGAGAAGTCAAGGCATGGTATAATAAACAACCACAAAAGTGACTTTTTCTGATGATCGTTTGCTGCGAGTTTACTCTCTAAACACTTCTTTTTCACTTAGTTTTAAAAAGACCAAAAAAAAAAAAAAGATAGAGCTACACTTGCCTATATTGTGGATAACAGCAGAGTGTTAATGTTTTCTCATTTCTGATTGGTCAAGATCATCCCATCCATTAGAACAGCACAAGTGCAGCTACAAATCTCAGTGTTAATAACGAAATCATTAACACAATGTACAGTATACAGTGAACAGTTTAAACACACCTTCTACTTCGGTGCCTTTACATTCTTTTTAATGTTTTCATCATATAATATTAATACTAAAATTACAAAAAGATAAAATCATAGGCAGCAAAAAGATGTTAAATAACCCAGAATATTTTACATATTCAATTCTTCAAAGTAGCTACCTTTAGCTTTGATGACGGCTTTGGCGTTCTCTCAGTCTTCCTCATGAGGTTGTACCTTGGAGTAATTTTTCAACAATGTTGAGCGAGGTCCCAGAGGTGTTAAGCAGTGTTTGGGACGTTACTTTTTAAAGTAACTAATTGCATTAGAAAATTACTGTCATTAAAAAGAAATCAGTTACATTACAGCATTACTTTCTGATAAAAGTAACTAGTTCGAGTACTTTTCCATTGCAGAAAATGAAAACTCCTCTGTGATTCCTCATGCATGTTGTTTTAGTCAAGACCTTTATAGTTCTTTATAATTCTACCATCATCACTCAGTGAAGTTTGGCCCGTAATCTGTTAACTACTAATACACCTATCTCACCTTCGCAGTTCTGTGCGGTGGCCGTAAGTACAATTTATCATGATTCACCGCGGGTTTTCGCGCTGTGACAACGTTTCCATCTTTTATTGCGGAAGCCGCGAACCTTGCAGAACTTCATGGAACGTTGGCGGTCACTCGCAGCTAACACCGCTTCTCAGTGCGGGTCAAACCGCATAGGTGAGAAAGGTACGGTGGCCCTGAAGTGCAAAACAAATTAACAAAACTGAAAACAAAATAACAAAACCCAAAACAAAATAACAAATTCAAAACCAAATTAACAAAACGGAAAACAAAATAACTGATATCTGACTGGCCGAGAAGTGCAATACAAATTAACAAAACGGAAAACAAATTAAAAACCAAATAACAAAACCCAAAACTTAGGGGGGGGAGTTTTTTTGTTTTGTTTTTTGTTTTGTTATTTTGTTTTCGGATTTGTTAATTTGGTTTTAAATTTGTTAATTTGTTTCCGTTTTGTTAATTTGTATTGCACTTCTCGGCCAGTCCGATACAAACCGGAAAAGGTAGGTATAGATTGCGGATGAAATGCGTTCCGCTGATTGGACGAAACATCTGTCACTCAAGATATACAGGGAGTACTGTAGTAGCGGTAGATTTGTTTGTGTATGAATGTGCAAACATTATTGTGGTTTCAAATATGGCGTACTTACGGTGGCCCTAAAGTCAGTTTTGTTAATTTTTTTGCACTTCACGGCCATCATAGTTTAAAGTGAAGCAGAACACACAAGAAACAAAGATAAAGAAACAAGTTCCTACTTCCTGTATATCTTGAGTGACAGATGTCTTGTCCAATCAGCGGTAAGCATTTCGTTCGCTAACTATACCTACTTTTTCCGGTTTGTATCGGACTGGCCGAGAAGTGCAATAAAAATTAACAAAACGGAAAACAAATTAACAAATTCAAAACCAAATTAACAAATCCGAAAACAAAATAAAAAAAATAAAAAAAAACTCCCCCCCTCCAAAAAAAAAAAGTTTTGGGTTTTGTTATTTGGTTTTTAATTTGTTTTCCGTTTTGTTAATTTGTATTGCACTTCTTGGCCAGTCAGATATCAGTTATTTTGTTTTCGTTTTGTTAATTTGTATTGCACTTCTCGGCCAGTCAGATATTAGTTATTTTGTTTTCCGTTTTGTTAATTTGGTTTTGAATTTGTTATTTTGTTTTCAGTTTTGTTAATTTGTTTTGCACTTCAGGGCCACAGTAGAAAGGGGTATAACAGCAGGAATAACAGAGAGAGGCAGTTTATTGGGGGCGGGGCTTGTAGGATGTTTTTCACAAACACACTAATGGAATCACTGCTGTCTGGCTCACGGATTACATAAATTTTCTGAATAACGGATTACATTTTTGAAAATATAACTAAATAACTGAGTACTTAAATGGCGTTGGATTACTGGATACATTAAAAAAGTAATCCATGTACTTTGTAACGCGTTACACCCAAGACTGGTGTTGAGTGCTTTGCTGGCTGTTTTTCCTTCACTCTCCATTCCAACTCATCCCAAACCATCTCAACTGGATTTAGATCAGGTGATTGTACAGGCCATGTTGTCTGATGCAGCACTCCAACACTCCCCTTCTTGGACAAATAGCACTTATTGTACAAAACCTAGAGGTGTGTTTGGGATCATTGTCCTGTTGGAAAACTAATGATGGTCAAAGTAGACGCAAACCAGATGGGATGGCATTTCAAGATGCTGTGGTCCCCACGCTGGTTAAGTGTGGCCTCAACTAAGTCAGAAACAGTGTCACCAGCAAAGCACTACAACACCATTACACCTCCTCCTCCATGCTTCACAGTGGGAACCTCACATTCAGAAACAGATCGGTCACCCTCTATAGTGTACATCTAACAAAGTCATGGTGGTTATAACTACAAGTCTCACATTAGGTCTCATCGTACAGTTTTCCACTAATCTAATGTCCGTTCCTTTAGTTTCTTGGCCCAAGCAAGTTTCCTCTTCTTGTTGCTCTTCTGTACTGTAATGGTTTCTTTTTCCATTCGACCATAAAGGCCTGAGTCACACAGCTTCCTTTAAACAGTGGAAGTTGAAAAGTTTCTGACGCTTTAACTCAGAGAATCATTTATGTGGGCTCTTATCTAAGATGCTTTAAAAATCAGCGGGTTCTAAGGCTGGTCATTCTAATAAACTTATCTTGTGCAGCAGGGTTAGCTCTTTCCTGAGATGGTCCTAATGAGAGCTAGTTCCATCATAGCGTTTGATGGTGTTGGCAACTGCACTTGGGGATACATTTGAAATTTTTTAGATTGACAGACCTTCCTTTTCCCAAAGTAATGATGGACTGTCTGTTCTTTTTTTACTTCACTAGGTGTTTGTTGCCATAATATAGGTTTGTACAATAGTCGTAGTAGCACTAATAGGGCTATTAACTCTGTACCCGTCCCTTACTCTGCCCAAGACAACTGATGGGCTAAAGTACATTAAGAAAGCAAGAAATGTTGAAAACCACTCCATATGACTTCCTCATGAATCTGATAAGAGAATGCCATAAGTGTGCCAAGCTGCCATCAAAGCAAAATGTAGCTACTTTGGACAATCCAAAATATATAACATACACTGGGTTGTTTAACAGGCTTTTGTTTACTACATAATTCCATATTCAAAGTTGTTCTTTTAAAGTTTGGATGTCTTCAAATGGTAAAATAATAAAAGAAAAACCAGTTAAGGAGATGGTGTGTTTACTTGATATTTATGGAAGGAATTTCCGCTGTCAGGGATTGCTGGAATGATGATGCGGTGGAAGAGGAATAAAACACTCCAGGATTTGCATTATTAGCAAAACATTTAACTCCAGCCTGGAAACCTAGCGTCATCATACAGAGATGTCACTGATTATTTTCCTGTTGCCGGATGATTTAGAGTGTTTTATTCCTTAATTTTAGTAACAAAAAATGACGTCTTTGATTGAGTTAAAAATTTTAGTCATGCAGGACATTGTTTTACAAAAGAAGTGATAGTGAGGGTTCAATCCTGCGCTCGTCCAATCATGGTAAAAGGAACGGGTTGCCAAAGTATGACCATGGACCATCGCTAATAATGGCAGGTCAAAAAAATGAGCGAAGTGGCGAGATTGCCAGGAGAAAAATAAATGTTGAAGTGAAAGACACAGCTTGAAAAAGGAAGAAAGTAAGAGGTAGACCGTAAAGCGATGGAGTGAAGAACGAGTTCTAATGAGGGCTCTAACTACTTCAAATGGGGTGAGAGTTTTCACCCCTGTTTTGACAGAGATGAGAGATGGAGGAGAGGGGAGAAAAAAAAAGTGAGCATAATTAAGCAGCCTAATGAGTTTGTGCGCCTTTTGTAAGCATTGCGGGGTTCTTACCAAGAAGGGAGGCCATTTTTATGGCTAGAAAATCTTCTCTTTCAATACTGTCAAAGAAGTTTCTTGCAGAGCAGTTATCACAGCATGTCAAATTGCTGCAGCTCGGGAAATAATTTGGATTTTTTTCCCCCCTCGCAGAGTGCTGCGAAACAAAAGGCACCCCTCTGGTCTAATTTGCCTTGGTAGGGTCTCTCCGGGTGGGGGGTCCGCGTGGACAGACAGGGGCCCTGTCTCCTCGCCGGAGGATTAGGGGGGGTCGGGAGGGGTAGTGAGGGGTTGGAGATGGGGTGATAGAACCTGCTAGCAATTTCACCCAAAATGCTGCAATTGTCCCTGAGATTGAACACCGAGAGCGGCAACGCTCATTTTCCCTTCTATTCATTATCTCTCCTGTATTTACTTATCTTTGTCTCAAAATGAAAAAAAAATCAACGTGTTTAAAAAGGGCTGCTTTCACGCAGAGAAAGGTTTTTTAACAGCGCACTCGGCTCTGACACGGCTGAGTTAAAAACACCGCGAACGCTTACGATATGAAGACAGGATGAATAGCAAATGAGTACTTTTCCACTTTTCATTGGTATTATATTCTGAATTAGATCCTTGATTTCTTCAAATTGCATTTCCCAAAGGGCCCCCATCATATAATGTGCTCTCTCTCTCTCTCCTTGCTCTTTCTCTCTCTCTCTCTCTCTCTCTCTCTCTCTCTTTTTTTTTTTACAGAGCTGTGATGTACAATTTTGCAGTGTCAAATTAGCGAAAAGAAAATTACACCATTCTTCTCGGAACAGAAGCCTTACATACTATTTTTACATCAGGTGCCATAGCTTTTGATAATTTTATATTTCTCTGAAAATAAATCCCTTCATCAGACGTCGCCCAGCACATGAGATCGTTGGAGCTAATAAAAAAGTGAGCTCATGCCCAGCTGAATTTACATGCTAATAAATGCAGGGGAAAAAAAAGAAAAGAAAAAAAGGAGGGAAAAATAACCTGCCCTGTTTACAGTAAAGTAAACTTAATTGACAGTGTCATTTTAAATGAACGTTGAGCAGGAAGATATTCTGCTGTAGTCCAGACATTTTCTAATAATTTGCTAGACGTTATATCTGCCAGACTTGCTTATCTGTAAGTGAGATTAAAAGCACATTTTCTGCAGTGCTTTTATGGAAATATTATCCTACATTTCGGAAAAAAAACACCTTGACTGTAAGATAATGACAGACTTTCTGTTTTTTCAGTTTCCAGTTATACGGAATCTTTCCTTAGACCTTCTGCTTGAAGAAAAAGCTTGAATTTTTGGTTGTCATAGTGTTGTGGTGATGTTTAATAGGCAACTTTACAAATGTTCTGACAGCAGTTGAATCGGGTTAATATTGTAAGTTAAATGTATTGTGTTAATGCCCCCAACACAAAGTTGCAAAAACAACTTTAAAACATGCCTTGAGCAGGACTCAAACTTCAGACACTTCACTGAGAGCATTGCGTACTTATTACTGGACCACTAGGGGGCATGATGTTGAGGTTTGTAATTTGGGAGCTAAGACACACCCCCTGTAATATTTCTGAAAGAAAATGGAGAGGCAACATTACAACACTAAGGGTTGTGACATGAGATACACACGCTGTCAAGGGAAGTTGTTGTGTCCATCCCAATCTCCGATTGGAATTCTAAACCCTGTTAGAAACTTAAGGAACCGTGTACAGTATGTGACGTTTGTATATCTTTTTGTCAGATGTGTCAAAGGCTCTTATTGACAACTTCATTAATGCAAAAAGTCAATATAGTCCCTGATGAGCAAGCTAAGGGTGGAGGCTCCAGTGGCAAGGAAAAACTCCCTGAGATGGCAATAGGAAGAAACCTTGAGAGGAACCAGACTCAACAGGGAACCCATCCTCATCTGGGTGATAACGGATAGAGATGATATAACATTATGTGTGTTATGCAGCTGAAAGTTTAATATAACAGAAATTATTTAAATGAACATGAAGTCCAGTTCAGCACATGGATGGTCTGGATCACTGGGAGCACAGGAGCAGCATGTGTAGCTCCAACCATCATGAAGCAGAATCAAGCTGGAGCTGGTCCTTCTCTGGATGCCTCAGGATTCTCGCACGGTTGGCCTTTGTCTACTGAAGCTGGCACAATCTCCAGATCCAGAGTCTACTTTTAAACTTGGAAACCGAACATTTTTTTGAAGGTAGGGCTTTGGAGCTAAATATGTAAATGCCAGTAGGTTAATCCCTTTTGTAGATTTTGATATTCTGGGAACTACCAGAAGTCCAGAGTTTTGTGATCTTAAGGAACGTAGTGGATTGTATCGTATCAGAAGTATATGTGGAAGCTAAACTATTTAAAACCTTGTATGTAAGTTAAGCTAGTTAACAGTACATCCTTCTTCTGAATTGTGAGAACTGTTGTGTACTGGTTTTTGGGCCCTGTCTTATATGGAGTTAGTAAAAGAAAGTTATCTGTCATTTAATCTTTTATATCCTGGACACACTCTTTCCAGTGTATCCTCGCCTGCATTCAGAGGCAGACACATAACCGACATACTGTTTAAAAAACGGAGATAATCGGTGTAAAAAAGCGTAGGCGAACTTGTGATAGCCAGGCTAATGGGCTAGTGATGCTAATGGGATAGCCGGCTAAAAGCGGTGTGCTGCAAAACATTTAAACTTAATGATATAACAGGCATTTTAAGTAAATGTATTATAAAATGCTTACCTGTTATATGATGAAAAAGTTAAGAACATTAAGCCGGAAAATTGGTCAGTCTGGCCGAGCTCGAGAAAAAAAAGCGTGGTCTTCGTGGTAAAGTGAAACCCTCCCCAGTCACCACATGCATCCCAGGCAGACCACATGGGCATCCATGTGGTGAGATCTCCAACTAGAAGCAGGACACCAGGACCAGTCAGACAGCTCCAGAGCGCAGAGGGGTTCTGGATCACGGGCAGCTCAGGAGTGACTTGTATAGCTCGACAGAGAGACAGGTAGAGGGGAAAAGAGCGAGGGAGAGAGTGAGAAGAGGAAAGAGCACAAGAGGAGGAGAGATGGCAGTTAGGTATGGTCACAGTCAAACAATGTATAATGTGAATGTACAGTATATTTAGTTTAAAGTGCAAGCAGGGACTCCGGCAGGATTAACTATGACAGCATAACTAAAAGGGAGAGCCAGAAGGAAACACAGACATGAGGGCTCCCGACCAACCTGAGTGATCAATGAGAGTGAGGAAGACAGCATCTAAACATACCAGTTCACCATAATACTCTACGTCCATGAGTCCCCCAGATCTGCTCCTTTACCTAAGGCTAATCTATTTATAAAAATGCTTGGCTAAATAAATGGGTTTTTAGCCTGGACTTAAACACTGAGACTGTGTCTGAGTCCCGAACATTAATTGGAAGACTATTCCATAACTTTGGGACTTTGTAAGAAAAAGCTCCGCCGCCAGCTGTAGTTTTTTTCATAATACGCGGTACTGACAAGCAGCCTGCATCCTTTGATCGAAGTAGGCGTGGCGGATCGTAAGATACTACCAGTTCACTCAGATACTGCGGCGCGAGACCATTTAATGCTTTATATGTCAAAAGTAGTATTTTAAAATCGATGCGAAATTTCACAGGGAGCCAATGCAGTGTGGATGCTGCATTCTGGACTAGCTGAAGCTTGTTTATGCACCTAGTTGAACAGCCAGACAGTAAGGCACTGCAATAGTACAACCGAGAGGTGATAGAAGCATGAACTAGTTTTTCTGCATCGTTTAGTGACAATATATTTCTTATCTTGGCAATATTTCTGAGGTGAAAGAATGCTATATTGACCTCTGCAGTTCGCCCTGGCATACTGTCAATCAACTGTCAATTGGGGCACACCCTGATTGATGGTGCAGCCCATTCTTACTCTACATAACCAATGCTTGGAGTTTGTGAGAGTTTCTGGGTTTCTGTTTGTCCACTTGCCTCTTGCCGAATGACCACAAGTTCTCAATGTGATTAAGGTCTGGAGAGTTTCTTGGCCATTGACCCAAAATTGTGATGTTTTGTTCCTCGAGTCACTTAATTATTACTTTTGCATCATGGCAACATACGCTCAATCATGCTGGTAAAGGCGTTGCTTATTACCAAACTGTTCTGGAATGGTTGGAAGAAGTTGCTTCCGGAGTTTGCATTCTGTATTCTTGGTTGTGTTCTTAGTCAAAATTGTGAGAAAGCCCACTCCTTTGGCTGAGAAGCAACTCCACACATAAATGGTCTTGGGATGCTTTACTGTTGGCATGACATAGGATTTATGGTAGCGCTCACCTTTTCTTCCCGGAAAAGAATTGTAAACAATCAGAAAGTGGATTTATCAGAGAAAATTTACCCAAGTCCTCAGTGGCCCCTGTACCTTTTGTACAATATCGGTCTGTTCCTGATTTTTTTCCTAGAGAGAATCTGCTTTTTTGCTGCCATTCTTGATACCAGGCCATCCTTTAAAAGTATTCACCTCACTGTGTGTGCAGATCCTCACATCTGCCTGCTGCCATTTCTGAGCAAGCTCTGCACTAGTGATCAACTTACGAATACAGTCCTGGCACTTGCTGGACTTTCTTTGGTGCCCTGAAGCCTTCTTCACAACAGTTAAATGTCACTCCTTAAATTTTGTGATGATCCGCTGAATGGTTGATTTAGGTGCAATCTTAGTAGCAGCAATATCCTTTTCTGATGATACAATGATACAGTGATGACTGCATGTGATGACTGTATGTGATGACTGCCTGTGGTTCCTTGCAGGTAACTGTAACTGTGGGTAACAGAGGAAGAACAATGATTTCAAGCACCACCCTCCTTTTAAAGCTTCCAGTCTTTTATTCTAACTCAATCAGCTTGACAGAGCGATCTTTAGCCTTGTCCTCATCAACACTCTCATCTATGTTAATGAAAGAATCACTGATATGATGTCAGCTGGTACTTTTGTGTGGCAGGGCTGAAATGCATTGGAAATGTTTTCCACGGAAACGCAGGAGGGACTTTGCAATTAATTGCAATTCATCTGATCACTCTTCATAACAATTTGAAGTTTATGCAAACCGCCATCATAAAAAACCAGGCAGCAGACTTTTTGAAAATTAATGTTTGTGTCATTCTCAAAATGTTTGACCATGACTGTATGTTACAGTACAATGTTAGGGTTCCTGCTTGGATAAAACTGAATACACACTAATCAGCACTAACAAAAATGTCTGAATAATTAAAATCCTGTCAATGGACCATAATGAATACTCTTATGCACATGACAACTTCTTTGTGGAATATGAGGATTAGTCAGGACTTTTTCTTTCCCAGGCCTGAACATGGTAAGGTGGTGTATTGATCGGTGAGTGCTTGTGCTTGTACTGTATGGGTTTCCCATATGATGATTGGGAGAGAGATTTCAGAAATATATGTAACATTGTAATCAACTGCTAATCACTGAAATGGAAATGAAAAGGTCAGATTTCTCAAACATCTTGATTTCACTTATGTTGCACCCTTATCTAGAGTATCTTACATTTCTTCCAGTATACATCTGTGCAGTTGAGGGTTTAGGGCCTTGCTGAAGGGCCCAACAGTGGCAGCTTGGAGGGGCTGGGATTAGAACCCATGACCTTCCAGTCAGTAACTCACTCACTCACTCATCTTTTATACCGCTTTATCCTGTATTCAGGGTCGCGGGGGCCTGGAGGCTTAGGGCATGAGGCGGGGTACACCCTGGACAGGGTGTCAATCCATCACAGGGCACACACCCATACACTCACTCACACTCTCATTTACACACTACGGGCAATTTGGGAATGCCAGTTAGCCTAACCTGCATATCTTTGCACTGCGGGAGGAAACCGGAGTACCCGGCGGAAACCCACCAAGCACGGGGGGGGGGGCATGCATACAGAGATGGGAATCGAACCTGGTCCCTGGAGGTTCAGGTTTTTTTTGCAGATTGTTGCGTTTAGTGCTAGCTTTAAAGTTTAGGATATTGTTTCTATATTCTAATCTAAACAATCATGGATGAGACTGAATTATTGTAACAAGACATATTGCAGAATTTCATTATGACAAGAAATTATTTTTTTTTACATCTTAATGCATCTATTAAAGCTACAATACTGCCTAGAGCTGTGCGATTTAATCGACTAAGCAATTCAGTAAAATCAATGTTTCAGTTTTCAATTCAGTATCAACTTACACTTTAACATTCCCTCGTTTTCTATTCAAACACCATGTTGTGTACTTACCAAAACTACGTGGGATACACCAGTGTAAGCACTGTTGTGAAGCACACAGTAAACATAACTTATATACATATAAAGCATAAAATATGCGATCTTTGTACAAGAGAAATGAGATGCTGTGTGTGGAAAGCTGTTGGTTAAATGGTGCATGTGTATACTATGATATCGAGCTGTGACATCGTGTATCAAAATGAAACCAAAACTGGTACAGAAGGAGGCAGATGATGCTGTAAACTGACATTTTTATGTTGTTTATAATGTTTCTTATATTCTTTAAGAATCTTTGTAATTAAAAAGGTTTTATGTGTAAGAACACTCAGAACGTTTTCTCTTGATCTACTTTGTGTTTGACTCACAATCGAAGCACGAGTGCATAATTACTGTAAATAACCATAAACACAACTGTAGGCTCGTTTATCCTTTGCGACAGAACTGTGGGAAATTCACACTGAAAACACCAACCAACAATATATTTTAGCGTTATGTTCATGAACCATAATCACATTTCAACTTCAAAAGTACAGTAGCTAAGTGTCTCTGTGTACTAACTAGAATAAATACAATTTTTATCTCCTGCATTGTTTCTGGTATTAAAAATATTTCTTTTATTATGTACTAACTAGAATAAATAAATAATAAAATTTTTATCTTTAGAATAAATAAAATTTTTATCTCCTGCATTGTTTCTGGTATTAAAAATATTTCTTCAGTATACTAGATCAGACAAACATAAGTAAGAAAATCTTTCAAAAACTGTATATTTATTGAATCCAAATCCTCCGAACAGGAGCAATACGGATAAAAAGTAGTTGCCGTTAATTTCCACTTTTCTTTAGGTTTTTAAGGCATCCATATGCTGCTAGACTGGTTGTAACGCTGCCATAACTGAAATTCTTTTCCAGCGATAAAATAGTTTTAATATATATATATATATATATATTTTTTTTGTACTCTTTGCTTTTATAAAAGAATAAGTTCTACAGGTTTAGTGTAATCAGGTTTATGAGACAGTGTTTGCTATCTCTGAGACAGAAATGTTGAAGACTTTCTGAATATTTTTTTTTTATTGTAAACCATTTACTTCATGATTGCTGTTTATGTTGTGATTTGATAGAGATAAGGACAGACAGAGACGCAGCATCCTATCAAATGATTCCTGGGGACAAGAGCTCCCGGGTCAGCTTATGCTGCTGAAGCTCAGTAATTAAATTATAATTTAACCTGCTGACTCTGAGGCGAAAGGGCCCTACCGGGGTGGGGGTGGGAGAGCACTGACAGGATTTACGCTTAATGAAATAATAAAGCCAGTGCTCGAGTGATGGTGCACGAGTCAGGACAGACACAGCGCTCATCCAACACCATTTCAATTCAGATCTCTCAGCATGTCATTGCATGGACATATACAGTACAGTTATATGGGAATGTGAAGATGAATAATAAATGGGGAGGGGGGGGGGGTCGCAAGCAGAAATTAAAGAATCCCTGGATAAATCACATATGAAAATAAAAAATTCACTAGAAGGAACAAATACAGTATGAAATTTAATGAATCATTAAATTGTGTATATGTGGAATATTGGGGAAGTACGAAGATATAAATGAAATCACATGCATATATAAATCACATGAAAATTACATTTGAATGTAAAATAAATCACGTTTCTATAGATAACATGGACATCACATTTGAATATAAATGAATCACGTGTATATGAATCACATGGAATGTAAATGAATCACTTGAATTTTGTAAATCAGATGGAAAATCACACAAAATTATAAAAATGAATCATTTGAGGGTATAAATCATGTCAAAATAACATGCGAAGTAACTGAAATACTGTATAAATATACTGTATAATGTGTATAAGAGATCACTAGAACCAATCATGTACAATCGAATATTAAAATAAGAAACTCCAAAAACCACAATGTCTAAAAATCTAATGTAAGTTCATGTTCACAGACTGTTTATTACATTTTACTCTCTAAATATGAAATGTTTATTGTACACTTGGTTGACGTAATTTTTTTTCTAAGAGAGAGAGAGAGAGAGAGAGCATGGCTTTTTAAATGATCAGGCTGGCCAAGGCGCCACAAGGCATGAGGACCAGAAGTGAGTGAAAATGACATTAGGACTGAAAACAGAGGCGAGAGAGAGAGAGAGAGAGAGTGCATGGTTTAAATTGCGTGCACTGAGCGCCATTTCGAGGCGATGCTTCCCCAGTCAAGGCTGCTAAGATGGACGCCCCTTTTCAGAGTTAGCATACGTTAGCCTCGGCATCATTAAGCCCCCCCCCCAGGTCCTGCCCATGATGCACCCCTGTCGATCCACATCACCCCACTATGAGTCCACCTGATGGACAGCTCCGGTTAGTGCACAGAGTGTGAGAGAGAGACAGAGAGACAGAGAGCGAGTGTGTGAGAGATAGATAGAGAGAGAGATGACAGGTGAAGTTATAATGGCGAAGGAGACGACAGAGTAAGAAAAAGCGAAACCAGGTGACAGGACCACAGCTGGAATTATATCCTGGCAGCATTATCCACATTTTATACTTCATAATACATCAATCATTAATACCCTGGTAACACTTTCTACAAGGATCACAAGCTATAAACACATTCGAATCATGTTAATAAACTGTTCATTAGGTACGATTCATATAGCTATATTTATTATGCTTTATAAACTGTAGGACAATGCATTATCACATACATTTACAAAGAATTTATTTATGAAAACAGCTGTTTATGATCAATTCCCCAAGCATTCAAATGATGCATTATAAGCAATGCTCATAGCTAGTTGATGACATAATGTGTTATGAGCACTATTTGTATTGTATAGTTCTACAGTATATAGTTCAAAGTTTATTATGCAGTAGATAAAACGTTTATAGAGCGAACCTCCATAAAACAAAAGCGTGCTTATTTGACGTACTGTAAAGACCACGGCTTACATATGAATATGAATCATAATGACCATAATGGCCTGCGAACAGGTCTACAACATGTTGCTGAGGCTTCTTCTTGTTTTCTTAAAAAAAAATTATTTAATAAAAAAATGTTATTTGTTAGAGTATTGTAAACACATCCGTCCCTCATGGAGAGGGTACGGCTTCACCTCAGGCTGTTTCAAAGCGCTGACAGTTGAGACTCCTTCCATAAACTTAATCTCTTTACCCGAAAAAAAAAAAAAAAAAAAAACTTCACCATATATCAGGATATTGTCAGCTGTACAAATTGAAAACTACATTTTAAGTCACAGTTATAAAATATCCCGCATAATATTTTGTAATAAAAATATAATTACCTCTGAGTTTTACACAGATTCTAGTTGGGTTTAAGCACCTTTCTACTTGTTTCTTATATTCCCTGCAAGACCTAACATGTCTTTTTTGTTACATTAGATTTTTTATTACTCATAATTTCTTCATACATTTCTTTACTGTGAATTAAAGTCGAGCTCGGCGTTGACATCCGACTACATCCCTACATCCCATTGCTCCACCTACAAACATATGCACTGTCTTTATTGACGCTGTATATCTTGTAAGTGTGATATTAACTCTCGTAAGTCTGTCCTCGGTGTCTGCACGGGAGTGTTATCTCAATATTAACTGCTTAACCTCCCTGCTTATTATTCAGTTATTCATCCTGAAGCGTATTATTCAGTAACTATTATGAATTATTCAGTAACTACGCCGAAACTAATAGAGAAAGGCGTATAGTTATGAGAGTGAGGGATGCCCGGGGACGGTCACAAATTTCCTGGAAGTTATTTGACATTGAAGTAGTCTCTTGTGACTGAAAGAAACGGCTCTGGAGGAAGTGTTCTCACCGTCACTTTCGTTAGCCCGAAGACAAGCCGTCTGATTGCTGAAATCTCACTAGTACAAATAGTCAGGTTAGGCTTGAGTGAGTTGCTTTTGTCAGAGAATTCTGCAAACTCCGAAAGATCAAAATAGTTTGGGGGGGGAAAAAAAAAAGAAGAAAAAAAAAAGCATGGCGTCAGTGTGCCTGAGAGCGATCTGGAAGTTATGAAGTTTAATCCCCTCTGATCTGCATCGATAATTATGGCGACACAGGCTAGTCCTGTTCCTTCATTACGGATAATTATATCTCCAGCATTGGTAATCCTTTTAATAATCATCAGATCGGCGCCGGAGTCAGGCTTGGAGTGTGTAGTAAGCCAGCACGAGGGTGGCGAGAAATTAAAATGCTGCTTTTTTTAGCCTCGATGTCGAGATATGAACAACGAATAAGAGCAACAGATGCCCATAACGGTGGTGTGTGTGTGTGTGTGTGTGTGTGTGTGTGTGTGTGTGTGTGTGTGTGGGAAGATTAGTCAGTGTGACATGTTTTAGCATTCAGAACATTTACTCTTTAGGTAAAATCCGACAACAAAAACAACAACAACAACAACTACACTCTAAAGCTGAAGATGTTCAAAACCTATCAATGAAAAGAGATGAGAGATAGAAGAAGAAGAAGAAGAAGAAGAAGAAGAAGAAGACAACTAAACATGAGGCTGGACTTGAGGTGATAGGGACACTGATATATGTATATATACAGTATATCGGATCAGCAGCTTCGAGGAAGCACATCAGCGACCAGGAATAAAGGCACCGTTTATCTATATATCTATCTGTATGTTTATTTGTATAACACTAGAATTAAAATAACAGCTTAAACATGTTAAAGCCATCCTATTTGTCCCGGAGTCAAATTCTAATCATACTGTAGTTTGGGGTTATATATATATATAAATACGTTTTCTGCATTAATTTGTTAGAAAATGTGATCTGAAAAAAATTAATGTAAGTATTGACAAATATAAATTTGCCTAAAATAATAACATAAAAGAAAATCTCATCTTTCATGTCTATATTGAACACACAACACATCATTCAACTTTTTTTTAAATGGTTACAGGGGTAGCTCAGTGCTTAAGACGTTGGGCTACAGTTAAGAAGGTCCCAGGTTCAAATCCCAATGTATATATGTATATATTGGGAAATCCTAATCCTAAATGTAAAGAACTGGTTGACCCCGCCCCCTTTGGCAGTAATAATCTCAACCACATTTACATTTAGGCATTTGGCAGACGCTCTTATCCAGAGCGACTTACATTTTTATCTCATTATACATCTGAGCAGTTGAGGGTTAAGGGCCTTGCTCAAGGGCCCAACAGTGGCAACTTGGTGGTTGTGGGGTTTGAACCTGGGATCTTCCGAACCGTAGTCCAATGCCTTAACCACTGAGCTACCCCTGGCCCCCAACCAGGTACTTCCTATGAGTGTGGATTCGACCTGCACACCGCTTAGCCTATACTTCCTGGCAGAACTGCTTTCTATTCTGCATATTCTTTGGACGTCTCATGTGTGACTCTCTTCAAGTCATTCTACAGCATCTTTGTTGGGTTAAGGTCTGGGCATGGTCACTCTAAAGGGCGGGGGGGGGGGGGACAATTTTTTTTGGACCATTCTTGATCATATATCCTCTGAGAGCTCTTTTTATTGAGGCATGGCTTACATTGGCATATTCTTCTTGAACAGCGCTAACTCAAAAAGTTTGAGTGGTTTTATTAGTCAAAGTAGCTCTAGATGGGAATAAATACAATGACTTTATTAGGGAGTTAGTATGAAAACAGTGCTGATTTTTAAACTTTAGTATTCCACCAGCCAGACTCGATTCCCATCTCTGTGTGCATGTTCTCCCCGTGCTTGGTGGGTTTCCTTCGGGTAGTTTGGTTTCTCCCACAGTCCAAAGACATGCAGATTAGGCTAATTGGCTTCCCAAAATTGCCTGTAGTGTGTGAATGAATGTGTGAGTGAGCGTATGTGTGTGTCCCCTGCCATAAATTAGCACCCTGTCCAGGGTGTACCCCACCTCATGCTTTAAGTCTCCCGGGATAGGCTCCAGGCCTTCCGCGACCCCGAATACAGGATAAAGCGGTATAGACGATGCGTCTAGAAAAATAAAAGCAGCACACCACTTTTTAGACAGAACAACTAAATGGAAGCTGCCGGGTTCTGTATGGAAAAAAGAAGCAAGTTTCAACAGTCAAAGTCTTTAGGCGAGCCGTAGGTTTTTCTGCAGGATGCTGAGTAAAACTTAATAGCTAATGTCCTTAGAAAATTACGCTAAGAGACAGAGGGGTCCTCAAATCATCTTCACAACAAATACTGAGTTTGTTTCCTTAATTACTGAATTTCCTTTTTGAAGCCATTTTTGTTCTACAGCATTTATTTGCATGTGCTTAAACTCTTTTGCACGGTCGGTCCAGGGTTCCTGTCTTAGCTGATGTCAATGATGAACATGTACAGTACCTACACCAAACAAAAACAAAGAAATTTGCAAGTGACCCCAAACCTTTGAACGGTAGTGTATATCCTATAGTAGTGAACACTCCAAAAGGTTAGCGTTATCAGGAAGTAGCTTGTTTCAGAGTTTCTGTCCTTGCTACTGGTAATGATTAACAGATATTGGTTGTCATGGTAACATTGTTGTATTTTGAAAACTCAACCTTTTGACTAGATTTAACTAGTTTGTTATCTGAGTCAGCTAGTCACATCTTCACAACAATTTCACACATCTTGTAGTAGTAATGAGGTATGTTCTGATGTCTCTTTTTTAGTTCAAATAAAACTATGTAAAAATGGACAAATAAAATGAAAAGTAATAAATAGATATTTGTTGTCATAGTAACGTTACACTGTATATATTTTGAAAATCCAACGCCCAAACTAAATTCAACTAGTTTCCTAGATGTTTTGATATTTCAATAAAAAAAAATAAAAAAAAAAAAAAAATATATATATATATATATATATATATATATATATATATATATATATATATATATATATATATATATTAAACGATGTGTTTATGCAGCCACTGTTTGTCGTTTCTAAAATGTTAATGGTAACAGGTTTCGCACACGCTCCACCAGAGTTTTGTGATGAGAAAAAACAACGCCATTGATTTTTAATAAATAAATAATTGAATTTATTTAAATCATTGGCTAATTAAAAGTGAAATACATTTAATGACATGCATCAGGATGTGAAAGTCTTGAAGAATAACCAAGTTTAGAGCTGTTAAGAGGAAGCTTCCTTCACCACACCACCAGGCCATTGATTATTTTCCTTTAACAGCATGAGACAGTGTTTGTCCTCAAAATCCAGCCTCAACCCAAAAGAAAAAAAGCACAGGAAGAGGGGCTCCGTTCGAAAATTATTGTATGTAAAACTGTAAACTGATTGTAAATAGAGGATGTCTGAAAAGCGCTGGTTGTTCCTACGTGATTATTGAACTGAATGTCGGTCTCATGTGAAGCAGAAGTGAAATGAAATCACAGGACCGAATACGAAGCATGCGGCGGCGTCTCAAACACGTCGTCTCCAATCCGCTGTGAATGACTTTCACTCTTTTTGTTACTGTTGTTGTTATTGTTGTTGTTGTTTGCACGAAAATAACTTTCAACCCCTTTTTTATCTGTTCTGGATGCAATGGGAACACGAATTGATGTGCATGTGTGTTGGACTTTTATTTATTTATTTATTTATTTATTTATTTAGGTTCACTTTATCCTCCATCATTCAAAGTTTGGATCTGTTTTGTGCCAGCCTGGTGTCTCAGACTTTCTACAAAAACAGAGCTGCTAAACAAACCACGTGTAGTGCTTTCAGCTTTCAGATATTACACACACTGACCCGGTTCATCTCGGTGCACTTTACTAACAAGAATCTTTTACATTCTGCGTATAAACAAAATAATAATCATTTTTAAAAAATGTAAATTTTTTATATGAACTAAAAACGGAAAGTTGAGCTATGTATGTGAGCAAGTACAGTACTTGTTGATGATTGGCTGTAACAGGTCCCAAAAAAAAGAAGAAAAAAAACAGATAAAGCGGATGATTTAATTTAATTCAGTTCAATTTTATTTGTATGGCGCTTTTAACAATTGACATTGTCACAAAACAGCTTTACACAATTAAAAAAGATTATTTAAGTTTGTATGAGATGTAAATGTGTATTAATCAAAATGATCAGATTGTCCCTGATGAACAAGCCGAGGACGACGGCGACAGTGGCAAGGAAAAACCCCTGAGATGGTCATAGGAAGAAACCTTGAGAGGAACCAGACTCAACAGGGAACCCATCCTCATCTGGGTGAAACGGTTAGCAGGGATTGATCTGCACTCATACTGTGTGAGACTGGAAGTTCTCGGGGTCTGTGTGTGTGGAGTTTGGATGTTCTCCCCGTTTCATGGTTGGTTTCCTCCGGGTTCTCCTCCGGTTTCCTTCCACAATCCAAAGACATGCAGATTAGGTTAATTGGTGTCTCGAGAATGCCCACAGTGTGTGAATGAGTGTGTGTGTGTGTGTGTGTGTGTGTGTGTGCCCTGTGATGGTTTGGCACCCTTTCCAGGGTGTACCCCACCCTCATGCCCTAAGTCTTCTGGGATAGACTCCAGGATACAGGATAAAGCAGTACACACAATGAGTGTTTTTCCTCCTAATGTATTTTTCAATATTTAAATTAAAAACATCTTTTTGTTCAGATTTTATATTTTTTGTAAGTTTTTCTATCCAAATGAAACGTGCATCATTTTGGTGCATATTATATTTAACTTGTTATTTAATCATATTTTCACAGGTATATCACAAACATTATCTTGAACGCAATGTCAAGTTGTTGTTATTGTTTTACAGGATTAGATCGCAAGCAATGAGAAAATGCTTGTTGGAAGTAAGATCTTTAACTTTTTTTTTATGAAAGTTACTGAATACTTTTTATGTCTTACTATTTTAAGCAAACACAAACCCCTCTGGTGCTCAGGTTTGGTAACTTTAGTAAAATACTGTCATTAGCACCTCAGAAGAAATCCTGGCGGACACTGAAAGTCATCTTTTAATGTGCGGTAGGTCACAAGCGACACAACGCGTTTATTGAGTTTTTACGCCTTCTTTACTTGGACTTGCGTCAGAGGAGGGGTTATGCAAATTGCCCCCCCCCCAATAGCCCCTCCCCCTTTCCTGGACATACCTTTTTTCTTGCTCTCTGGAATGATGTCATACAAGGCAGGTCATTTGAATAATGCGTTTGAGTACGTTCTTGTGCGCAAAGAATTTAAAGAATGTATATTTTGTTCAAGGTGCACGTGAATGTCTATAAATAATCCAAAAGTCATTTTCGTAATGGCCGCTCTTTAAAGGTATTACTTTGTTTAGTGCTGATGTTCTGAGCAGCCATGTTTAGAAACTCTGAATCCCCAGTAGAAGTTCCTTGTTACGATTTTCGAGTCGGAGGTCAGGCCTCGGAACTCTATTTACTGAGTTATTTTTGTTGGCTTTTTTGGCACTCATAAGCCACCGTAGTTTGTGCATTTCTAAAACTTGTGCTTGTCAGGAGCAATGCATCTTTTCTGCCGTGTCAAATCTGATGAATTTACTGCGGCTATCGTGCGCCATTAGGCCACAGCGCAGTGTCTCCCTGGACTAATTGTCTCACGTCACCTCATGCTGGCTCGAGCTCTCCAACACCCCACATTCCCTCTTTCTCTCCATCTAGCTATCCTTTTTTTCCCCCTCCATCCCGTGGCAGCTCTGATGACCTTCCTCATTTACCTCTAAATGCCTGGATTGCCAGAACATTAGAAATTCCCCCACAAAAGACGTCCATTGTCTATGGCAAGCAAGCTATTATGATAACTACACATAATGGCCGTGGTAATTTTTCATCAAACCGCTCCAATATTCCCGTACATGCCCAGCGAAAGCAAAGCTTATTAGGCGAGTCACGCACAGACACACACACACACACACACACACATGAACACGGATGCACCATAATGATGCTTTTATAATAAGTTAAAGATGAAGAATGGTCTCATTTTTTTTCTTTCTTTGCCCTTAGTTTGTTTTTCTTTTCTTAAGTGATACGCCATTTTACAAGAATCATTCTCCACCCTAAAGGGACTTTTTTGTTATTTTGAGAAATAAACCACCATTAATAACAGAGCAAAAGGGTGAGAATTTGTAGTTAAAACATACACGCAGAATAAGAGAGAGAGAGAGAGAGAGAGAGAGAGAGAGAGAGAGACGGCTGTCTGGTGAATGAAAATGGCCCCTGGTGCTTTTGTACCTAGGAATATTTCAAATAATAATAATGTCATCATAGAACAATTTGCAACCTTATAGCACACACACACACACACACACACACACACACACAGGTTTTTGGATGACACAATATAAATGCCCCGTCCCTCATGTCTGGTAGATGATGTCTGATATTTCATCCTCATCGTTTTATTAAAGATTTAAACATTTTCGTATCTCTGACTCCAAACATACGCCGGCCAATTTTAACCGACACCGAGCAAGCGCTGATCCTACTGCACGCTTAGTGTGTGTGTGTGTGTGTGTGTGTGTCTGTGTATAAGAAGTGTAGGCCTGGCTGATTACATTTTTACGTGTGAATTTAATTAATGTAAAGAATGCATTCTTTTATATTATCAGCTCGATTCGAGAGAAATACAACTCCTGTCACATGAGCGAGTCGACTGGAATAAAACACCAAAGATGAAAGATAAATAAATAATTAAAAAGGGAAAGATGTCCCATGAAGTTACCATTATGAGGAGTGTGAGCACCCAGGCAGTCCGTCCCTCTCCATATTAGTATTAATAATTATAACGAGAATGTGCCGCTTTAATATATCTGTATGTTCAGCCTCATATTAACTGCTTTTAGGAGGCAGTGAAAAGATGGTGTTGGATTGCATGCCGTAGGATGATATCGCTCATTTATATTATTATTTTTTTATTATTCATACCGACATTTTTCTTGTGGGTTTAAATTTTTTATTTTTTTTTACCCAATTTATTAACACACACACACACACACACACACACTTTTTCTAAACCTCCACCTCTACCTGCTGCCTCTGCTCAGGCCTGATATCACATTTGATGTTATAAATTAGTTTGGGTCATATAACAAACACGGTGTCACCATAGCAATCTTTTGCTTTTCCCAATTTTCTTCCTAATTTCCCACATCAAGGCTACGACTACCAACCAGGGAGGGCGAAGGTTAACACATGCACAAGAGTCTTTTTAAACTGCGGTTGTTATGGTTGTCACACACTCAGAGGACAGCATTATCCACTCCTTCCGCTTGCATGAGTTCACAGACCCCTGTGATTGGCTGTAATGCTGTGATTGATGTGAAAGCGCCAAGTGGCTCACATCCCTCCCCTCTGAGAAACTCGGCCAATCAGCTCTTTCTAGGCCCCCGGAGGAGGGAGTCTACAGCATCACCCCCGGGATTCGAACTCACGATCTCCTTGAGATTGGACAAGCAACAATTTGAGATAGCACAGTGAAACCTCGGATTGCGAGTAACGGGGTTTGCTAGTGTTCCGCAAGACGAGCAAAGATTTTTAATACATTTTGACTTGGAAAACGAACAAGTCTTGGTTTACGAGTACCGGGTATCATGTATCATTGTTTTGACGCCGAGAGTCACGTGATCACAACTGAACCAACGGCCGGGTCTTAGTGCGCATCCCTTACTGGTATAATCAACATCCGTGCACGCGTGTACTGTTTACTACAACACATGTGAGGCCACATGTGTGTGAAACATGTTTTATTTTGTGTCTGTATGTGTGTCTGTATGCATGCATGTAAAGCAAAAGCAAGTCTCATTAGAGAGGTGAAAAATCCATTTTCTTTCTTTGTATCAGTCTGCTCTTTGTCGTGTGTGCGTGCGCATCATTGGACACCGTGCCACACACACTCACACACTCAGAGACCCCTCTTACTTTCACCTTCACCGACACAAACACACTCTTTCTCTCTGCTCTACGCAGAAACACTGCTCTATCGCGAATCTTTTTAAAGGTAAAGTGCAGGGTAATTTGTTTTATTTTTATTTTACAGCAGTAATTCCGTTAGTGTGTCGTTCAATCGAGTGTCATTAAATAAATTTCTTGTTTATTTTTCCGATAAAACAGTGTTTCCGTTGTTTGCGTGTGTGTGTGTGTGTGTGTGTGTGAAAAGAGTGAATAAAGGGTAACTGTGTAAGACGAGAAGGGGGAAAGGGGGAGGGGCTTCTTACTTTAGCTCTACAAACACACACACACACTCACACGCATATATACACACATACACAATACCTGCGCGCACAAACGAAAACACTTACTGTATCTGTCGGGATTTATTATTACTTTTTTGTAAAAGGTAAAGTGCAGGTTAATTTGTTTTACTTTTACTTTATTATTTTTATGTATTTATTTTTTGGGCTGTGGAACAAATAATTTGAGTTTCCATTATTTCTTATAGGAAAATTCAATTTGGTTTATACGGATTTTTTTTTTAATACGAGCCCACTTCCAGAACAAATTATGCTTATAATCCAAGGTTCCACTGTACTGGCTAACCAGTAATATCCTCAGTATTGCAACGTAACTCTGTTAATGAGGAATTTAATATTCTCTTTGTAGCTTTAGAGTAAGAAAGGAATGAATTTATTTATTTGTTTTTAAAGCTACAGTTACATCCTCAGTTCTGTGTGCATGGAGTTTGCATGTTCTCCACATGTTTGGCGGGATTCTTCTGAGAACTCTGGGTACCTTCCAAAGACATGCAGAGTAGGTTAAGTAGCATTCCCAAATTGCCCATTTTGTGTGAGAGGGTATCTCCTGCAGTGAATTGGCACCCTGTCCACCTGTGATCTCTTATTTACATTTACAGCGTTTGGCAGACGCCCTTATACGGAGCGACTTTTTATCTCATTACACATCTGAGCAGTTGAGGGTTAAGAGCCTTGCTCAAGGGCCCAAAAGTGGCGACTTGGGGTCATGGGGTCTAGTGCCGTAACCCCGTAGCTTATCTTATTATTAGCAAGAAACAATGTAGCTGCATTTTTAAAACAAACAACAGTTCAATCAAAGTTTGCTTCATCTCTCGACTAAATAGGTACAACCTGCCAAGTGTAAAAATTTTATAACGAAAAAAACAAAAAACATTTTCATCTTAAGCAAGGTTTCATCTTGTCAAATAAAACCTTATGTTAAATGCCTAAAATAAGGGATATGTAGCAAAATAAAGCTAATGAATGAAGTAAAAGAGATTAGTGCCACGCCTAAAAGTACACAACAAGAAGGGTTAGCTTGTGTTGCTAATTTATGTAATATATAGAAATTAATGCATAAGGGCAAAACAAATTTAAATATGTTTCTAATCAAACATGTGAGTGAATAAAATGGTAAGCTAAATGTGTTTACAATTTGGCTGCTTATTAGCCACGCCCACATTAAACGAACTTTAAGTTACTCTGAAATTTATTTATGACTTCTGTGTTCGTAGGATGTTTCTCATATCCATTCCGGCTATTTCTTTCTTTTGGCCCCCAGGAGTTATGTCTTGACTCCGACAGGTCATATCAATACCCATGTCAGTGTCCTGACCCCAGACTGGCCATCCTTTATCAATAAATGTTGAGCAAAGTCTGATTTTGCTGTATGTGAATAATTTATTGTGTATGATTAGCATCTATGTTTGGTCGAAACCCAAGCCTGAGTGGAAGATCTGGTTTCTTGTAGTTTGTCTCGGATCTTTAGAATGGTATGATGAGAGGATAAAGTGAGAAACAGGGACAGAAAAGGTCCACTCGTTATGGGGTCTACGTCTCCAAGGTACATCATCCATCTTCCTGAGCTGCTAAACAACCGAGGTCTATAATTTGCGAGCTTTTTAAAAGGAGTGGGTTCTCATCATGTCAAGGTCAAGGTGTCCTTCGACTTCATTTTTATTTTTTCAAAATTCTTCTTTTCTTATTCAGACAAAAGGAAAAAAACCACAAAAGCTTGGATTTTGTGGTTCGTCTTTTAAGTAAGACTTCTTAGCATCTGATACCAAAACACTCTTTTTCATGTCTCTATCTCTTAGTTCTCTCTTTGTTCTATGTCGTATGTACATTAAACAATGCCCTTGTTGTTTCCTTATTGCTTATATAGTAAGGAACACTTTTTTCTAACCGAAAAATGCTAAGATGCTTTCTATGTTTTTTTTTGTTTCTGGGTTTTCATATCATGTTCATGTTCATGACTTTCGTTCTTCGGATGTGGAGGACATAAATGACACAGGGCACCTGGACAAAATCCTAAATATGCTCTTTTTTACTGACAATAAAGAGGGAATGTTTTGACACCCATCGCCTGTGCATGTTTAACTGGCGGCTTTTCTGACGTTTGTCATACAATATAATTTCCTCAAAAGGAACAACTGAATGACTCTTAATGTAAAAGTCATTCCACTGCATGAATACACTTTGTTTTTAAGGGGTTGCCACAGCAGCAAGTTACACCGGATGCACTTACGCCAAATGCCCTTCCTGACACAACTCTTCCATTTTTTTTAAAACTTGGCTTTGGACCAGCATTGCATGTAGTGGTTGGATAGTATGGGATGGTACAACAGCAGGATCCTCAAATCATCCACCTTGATCCACCTTAGCCGACTGAGCCGCCACCGCCACCACCCTTAAAGTCACTCCAACGCATAATTGCAAAACACTATTCCACTAAATTTACCAAAAGCTTTAAATGGAAAAAAAAAATCTTTTAATAATTTTATATCAAAGCTGTTTCCTTGTTTAACAAAGTGTGCTAAGCCTGCCAAAATAGGTTCTACTGTACACCCTGGAAACAAGCTGTCGTAGTGTTCTGTATAATAGAACCTTTAGGTGTTCATACTTAATGAATACAACCAAAGAACTCCTAACAAAACAATTTAGACAGAACTGCTTGCACATCAATATTTTAAGGATGAATTAGATTATTTATTATTCAACATTATTTTCTCCTACAGTCGGGTTCTACTTAGAGCCTTTTTTTTCTACACAGACACTTTTACAGGGTTCTAAAATCTTTAAGGATTCCTTACTGCGTGTAAAAGCAATCCAGTATTGAACTGGACTCTAAATTATGTGATTGGTTGATGCTGTCAGGTCATTTCCTGTTCTAAGTTTCAAAATGGTAAATAGAGTCATGTTGTGGTCTGTGGAAGAGACAGGATGCTTCTCAACCGGATTATATGGAGTATTTATACAGCTCATAAAACAAAACGGCAAATAACTTTTTAAAAATGGCTTAAAGGTGAGCGGTTTTGACTACTCTGTGAACAAAAGTGATAAATAAATGAATGCTTCATTAATTAAACCGATAATAATATGAGGGGCGTTCAAGGCAAACAGGACTGGTGATGAAATTTCTGGTGAATGAAGGTGTAAAACCGAGTGACATTTACAGAAGACTTCAAGCACAGTACGGTGACGAGACTGCAGTAAAACATTTGAATAGTGCAAGTGTTTGAAACAGAGGCGGTATGTATGCATGTGATTGACAATCCTGGCCATGGTGGCTCGGCGCCCACTGCAGTTGTTCCTATGAACATTCAGCAATTGGAATGGCTGATGCTTGTAATGTATAACTTGTGACCAACTTGCAGTTGTATCTATCTGTGGGAACTGTACACACAACCATTCACCAACACCACTTGCATGTTTCAGGAGCTTGGATACTGTACCCACATACAGTCCTGATCTCACTCCAAGCCATTTTCACGTTTGTGCTATTAAAGGAATTCCTGAAAGTCCAGCTCCTGCATTCTGAAAGAACTTTCTACCTTGATGGTATCCAAGCACTAGTGAAACACTGGGATGTGCATTAGTGTAGCAGGAGATTATAAAGGGAAACAAAGAGAGATTTTACCCTCATAACTGTGTTCCAGGTTTTTTGCACAACCAACAGTCCTACTGTAGTTTGACTAGAATAAACAAAAGTAATGTAGGTTGTTTTTTTTTTTTTAACAATTTTGTAAGGATTTTGTATATGAAAAATGTAATAAAATAAAACTCCAAATCAACTTCTAAATGTTGAGCTAAAAGTCTGATTTTGCTGTATGTGAATAACTTATTGTGTATCCAACCTAATGACCTCATTTACTTTATTTATTAGCTTTATTTTGCTACATAATATTCTATATCTTAGGAATTTAGCATAAGATTGTATTTGACAAGATGAAACCTTTCTTAAGATTAATCCATTATAAAAGTTTTAGACTTAACAAGTTGTACTGTACCTATTTGCCCCAGAGACGAAGAAAACTTTGATTAAACATTCGCTAGTTTTTGAAACCGAAGCTACATCATTGCTTGCTAATGATAAGATAAGCTACAGCGGTAGCTCAGTTGTTAAGGACTAAGGTTTGGAAGGTCCCAGATTCAAATTGAGTCATTTTGTTGTTCAGAGCTTTGTTATTTTATTAACAGCAAAACTAAACTAAGCTAAATGAACATATGTTAAACTAATCTAAACTAAAGTAAACTAATGAAACTAAATTAAACTAATTTAAATGAAACTAAATCTAAACTAATCTAAATTACACCTAGTAAAACTAATCTAAACTAAATAATATTACCTAAACTAAACAAAATGAAATTCACAGGAAACTTGTGGCAGGTTACAGGGGCACGTGGCAGGTTACATCCAGAATGGGGTTCCAATCTATCACAGGGCGAAAGCAAACAAACTCACATACTTAATCCTACCCTAAAGGCAAATATTAATCAGCCTACAGCGCATTTCCTTGAACTGTAGAAAAAAAACAGGGAACCCAGAGGAAACCCACCAAGCATGGGAGTTCCACAAATACGGGCCAGAGGTGATATTCAAACCCTCAACCCAGTTAAACCACAATAAAGTAAACTAAATTACATAAAGTTCAACTGAACTAAATCAAATGAAATAAGCTAATCCTTGAAATTAAACTAAACAAACTTAGAAAAAAAGTAAACTAGTTTAAACTAAAGTAAAATTAATTAGGCGGCTCGGTGGTGTAGTGGTTAGCACTGTCGCCTTGCACCTCCAGGATCCGGGTTTGATTCCCGCCTCTGTGTGTATGGAGTTTGCATGTGCTTGGTGGGTTTCCTCTGGGTTCTCCAGTTTTCTCCCACAGTCCAAAGATATGTTGGTTAAGCTTGGTCCAGGGTGTACCCTGCCTCGTGCCTCCTGGGGATAGGCTCCAGGTCCCCGTGACCCTGAACACAGGATAAAGTGGTATAGAGTAAGTAAAATTAATTACATACCACTAACCTAACTTTAACCTATTTAAATTAAGCAACAGGAAACTTGAAAAACCAAAATGTGAACAAACCTAAAGTAAAGTAGGCTAAATGAACAAAAAAAATTAACTACATGAAACTAAAAATCAAATTAAACTAAATAAATTACATAAACTAAACACAATTACATGAAACTTTAATAAATTAAACTAGCTAAACTAACATAATCTAAACTACATTAAATAACATAAAACCAAACTTAACTAAATTAAAACTAAACTGAACTAAGCTAAATTAACTTTAACTATACTAAACTTAACTAAATAAAACTAAACCGAATTAAACAATATGAAACATAAATAAACCAAACTACCACAGATTAAATAACCCTGAATTTAACTAAACTTAATTAAACTGCATAAAACTAAACTAAATTATATAAAACTAAACAAAACATAATTAATTAATACCTAGCTAAGCTAAACTAAATGAAATAAACTAAGTTAAACATATATATATATATATATATATATATAAACTGCAGTACAAATTAACTAAAATAATCCATATTAAGCTAAATACAATGATATTAAACTAAACTGAATTAAACTACATAAACCTAAATAAATGGAACATATGTAAAGTAAACAATCTGGATTGCTCACGAATTTTGACCTATATAAAACTAAACTAAAACTAAAGTAACCTTAATGATATTTTATTAATCTAACTTTACTTAATTAAATTACATGAAACTAAACTAAATTAAACTACCCTAAACTAAACTCAACTGCATAAAATCAAAATAAACTAATTAAACATAAATTAAACTATATTAATCTACATAAAACTTAACAAAACTAAATGGAACTAAACTCCATAAAACCAAACTAAACTTAACTAAACTAACATAATTTACATTAAACTAAGCTATGTTAAACTACATAAATTAAACTACATAATTTTATGTAAAACTGTTTTTTTAATTTATAAAATTAATGAAACTGAATAAATTTAGGCAAAAGTAAATTAAACTAAACTAACTGGAACTACACTAATCTAAACAAACTACAAACAAAAACAAGAATTAACTAAACCAGAATTTTCAAACATCAGAAATTGAGGCCTTTTATTCCAATAAATAAATGAATACATAAATAAATGATTGTTTAGTTTGGACTCAGCAGCAGAAAGTTGACTTGAAAAGCCTTTTCGGCAGAACATTTCCTCATGAGCAGCCCTGACGATCACCTCAAACTGGTAACATGACTCATCTTAAGAAGGCTGTGTGTTTTATTTCTCTCTATAAGTCCAATCTCACTGTATAATGAAAACGCAGCGGAGGGTTCGATCAGCTGGACATAGCAGATGGCATTGTGATGCAGCTAAAAAAGAATGATAAAAAAAAGAATGATAAAGTGATAAAGGTGGTGTTGGTGCTGTTGGAATGCTTGCGGACGGAAAGTGTATCACAGACCTGTCATGATGGGCAGAAGTGTGTGTTTGGGTGTGTGTTATAGCTTGTGTTCATTAGTGCTGCTAAAATGCCTGCAGGCATGAAGAAGAAGTAGAAGAAGAAGAAGAAAAGAATCAGCAAGCTGGGGTGGTGATTGTGGTATGAAGCTGGAGGGCATGTGTGTGTGTGTGTGTGTGTGTGTTTATGGAAATTGACCAGTGTGCAGTAACTGTTCGCCTGCTGCAGGCCTTTGAAGTGGAGATGTTCGACACGGCTGCCGTCTTTGTTCTTGGTAATTGCCTAAATGATCTCTGTGGAGTGCAGAGCCACGCTACAACTCTGCTAATCCAGGGTATACCCAGTGATTTGACAGTGAACTGTGTATGCCAGTCCATACACACACACACACACACACACACACACACAAAACCCCTTCCTAACAAATTTAACAAATCCTAACAAAAAAACAAAAAAAACACAAAGGAGGGGGAGGCGACATGTTTGTTGTCGGATGATGGTCTGAGCTTAGCCACATGCTTGCTCTTCTGTTTCCCCGTTGGTTCATTCTCTTTCTCCCTCCATCACTCCCTCCATCGTTCCTTGCCCCGTGCGCATTGATATGATAATAAGTTGCGGCTCTGTTTGCAAAATTTACTCCGGAGTACTTAGCAACAACAATGATAATCCATGCATCTTGAACTCATCGTTTAACCCGCCGCTGGCAATCGGACAAGACCCGCCGCAGAGGGAGGTGGGAGTCGGGAGTCAGTAGTTGGGAATCGGGGGGCGAGTTCAAGATACCACTAGAGCATGAAGCGCTGATGGAGGATGGAGGACGGAGTCAGGTCAGGCCTGCAGCCTGCAGCACCCACAGCCCATGCTGGGGTCATGAGTGCATTGCCGGCACTCGCTCTTTTTATTCTTTCTTTCATTTAAAGAAAAAAGGGTGATCCTGACAACAACAACAACATGGCACTATGGTTCCATCCTCCCAGCCCTACCCAGACAGCCAAAAAACATGAACCAGACCTGCACCACAGGATCATTAGGGTCAGTCTAGATTCCGGTGTCATCAGAACCGTCATGGCTGCCCCCATGAGTAATAACGCACGCACACATCAGCGCACCTCTACACACACACACACACACACACACCCTCCCCTCCCTATCCCGGGACATGTCTATGTGGAAGGGTATCAGGTAGACCAAGGTCCCATATAAAAGCGGCCTCTATGAATTATAAATTAAAGGCCACTGGAGCCAGAGCCTGTGGGATGCAAAGACAGCGATGGTGCACATGTTCCCGGAACAAAGCACAACCACAAGCACCACCACGGGAGGGGTTCTGTACTGAGGGTTGAGGGGAAAGATGCAAGCAAGATTGTGTGTGTGTGGGTTGATATGTGCTCAAGATTATCGATATACAGGTTGTGTTCTTTTTTAAAACAGTGATAGGGTAAAATATTTCAGTACAAATGCTTATCTAAACTAAAACTGAAAGAGAATGTAAACTATACAGTGCCTCTGCGTGCCTTTTATTTGGGTAATTCATTTATTCATAAATTTTAAAACTGATTTAATTACATTCACATGTGATTTGTTTTACATTTAGATCACTTTATATTTTATATAATGCTTCCACACGTTTTATTTATGGGATTTTCATGCCATTCTTTTTTCAATTTTTCAATGATTTTCAACAATTCATTTATTTTTGCAATTCCCTTCTTTTCATGTGATTTTTATGGCAATTCATCTATTTTCACATCATTTTTTTAAGTAAAAATTTGTAAATTTTCTTGTGCTACTTTCACATTTTGTTTTCAGCTATTTTTTTCAGGTCTTTTTCAAGAATTAATAATTTTTTTTATGTTCCTTTTTTTTTTTTTTTTTTGTAGTCATTAATTTACCCCCCCCCCCCTTTTTTTTTTTTACAACTGTCATTTTTTTGAGTTTTTTTTTTTTTTTTTTTTTTCAGCAATTAGTATATTTTACCTTTAGGTTTGTAACAATTTATTTATTTCCATGTTATTTATTGCAGCAATTTATTTATTTATTTTATTTTACTTATTTATTTTATATTTTACATTTTTAACTATTAATTTATTTTCACAGCAGTTTTTGTAACTAATTGCCGTTTGTTTATTTGAAAAAATACTTCTATTTTTAGCTATTTATTTATTTTAACACATGACTCTTACCCATGATTCATGACTGTTGTTTACATTCAGCTGAACTTTTTAAAGATTTATTAATTTATTATTGATTGTTTTTTTTTCTAATCATTTATCATATATGTTATTTATATAATTTTAGTGATTTAGTGGGGTTTTTTTAGTCACATGTGATGTTTTTTTATATCTTTTTTATTATGACCACATAATTCACAAATTTTCACTTGGCATTGGATTTATCATCTGTAAGAAATGCAACAAATTATAACAAATATAACATGTGTGTGTTGTTTTCTGTGAAGGCCATTTGTGGAAGTGATTACAAATCAGAAAACAACGGCCTCATGAAATCGAGGAAATATTTTGACAATTTCAGTTGCGATGCTGAAATTCCTGTGATGAGATTTCTCAAGTTTGTGTGTGTGTGTATGAGTAAGTAAGTAGTGTGTGAGAAGGTAGACCACAATGCGGTTCTCTTAAGTCTGGTTTGGTCCAGTCCGGGTGGGTCCATCAGGACTACAGTGGAGGGGGAGGACCTGCTCCTTCCTCCCTCCTGGCTCTGGTCAGTGGGGGGTTCACTCACTGGCTGAGGGATGGAAATATATATATATTTTTCCTTTTGCAGGGGTGCAGTGCTGATGAAAGCGTGATTGATATGGTGTCAGGAGCTCTGTGATGGATTAAATTGTGTGTGCAGATGGCTGTGGCCCTGGCCAGTCATGGCTGTTGCTGCGTTCCCTGTGAGCCGCTGCTGCGGCAGCTTTAAGAAAATTTGATTTTCGCAGCTCAGAAACACACGGCAGCTCCCTTTTTTCTCTTCGCTGCCTGACTTCCATTTAGTTTGAGAGTGCACAAGTGATTCTTTATTGGATGAAATCTGTGCTGGATTGGATAAAGTGTTAGAGCGCTGAGCCATCTATCACTAGCGCTGCCTCTGCTCTCGTTTCGCTGTTTCATCTTAAAAAGAAAAAGACCGAAAATACACAAAAAAAAACAAAAAGCAATGCAAAGAAGCAACATCTGGAAGATAAAGAACATAGGCATCCATATAACAGGGGAGATCATATATATATTATAGATAGATAGGTAAATAGATATGGATAGATACTGTATATAATTTTTTTGTCTTTGTTAATTTTTGTCTCGTTAATCTGATTTTGTTTTGAAAATCTTTCTTGAAAATTTTGTTATGTAAAGCAACAACAGAAAGGGGCACCTTAGATTAACAAATGAGAAGAAGATGGCCCGGCTTAAAAAATTTTGTCTTAAGAACTAAAATATTGCAAGAAACTTGCCTCGGCATGCAAAGCATTTTTGTCACACGAGAGAACGAACTGAGCCGAACCGAACGCTGGCTAAGCTGTAAAACTTGTTTGCGCCAATGGAAAGCCAAACAAAGCAAGTTTAAATGATCTTTCTTTTTTTTTTTTTTGTATTCAGTGCAAGAATTAGAGATAACATTACACTAGGGGTCCCAAGAATCTTATTAAGGACGGTAGCGAGAAGAGAAGGGAGCCGCTTTCAGTTTTATTTTTAAAAAAGCCCGTGCCAAGATGAATCATAAATTAAGGATAAGTGAGGTTTAATGTCTATTTATTTCATATTTTACTTAATTTATGTGTCGTTATTTATATTTTGATTGTTTACACATAGTGTTGGAAACTGGTAATATTGGTAATATTTTTGGGTGGCTGGAACGGATTATCTGCATTTACATTATTTCCTATGGGAAAATGCGTTCCGTAATACAAAATTTCACCCTAAGAACTCGCCTCCAGAGCGGTTTAAATTTATATGCCGAGGTACTTCTGTGCTTCTTGATGACATCTTGCAAATATCTGATTTAAAACATCAACACAATGATGCAACAACAGGAGGAATAAAAATCTTTTTTTTAAATTAACAAACTAGAACAAGACGCGATGACAACAAAGCTCATTTGTGAACGGAAGCAAGTTTGTGAATGGCATGTTGATGGCGGCAGCTGATTAAATGCTGATTATTCCTGCAGTGAAGCAACAACTGGAGGTTTGTTAACCTAATTAACAAAGAAAAAAAAAACAGAAGAGATGTCTGGTTGTGTTGACTGGGAACAGGAATAAAAAGGCATTGTGATGTGTGAACAGAAGCTGGTAAATTACCAGACAGACAGACAGACAGACAGACAGATACTTTATTTATTCTGAAAGAAATTTCCTAGGATAGTAACATAATAGACAATAAACATTTACAGTAACAGCAATTACAGATCGTCAATCATGTAAAGTGTCAAAAAAAGCCTTGAAGATGACCACACTACAAGATAAAAATTATATAATATATAAAAGTCAGCCAAAAAATGTAAACACACTTCAGGAAAAGAAAAATATATATACAGTCAAAATTATTCATACCCTTTGCAAACTGTCACAGTCTATGGGAAAAGTTTGTACACCTTTCCAAATAGCTTAAGCTGTTCTAAAGCCTCCTAATGACCCTGATTTATTGGGAACAGCTGTTTTAATCAAGTCAACGGGTGAAAAACAGAAGCTCTCTGCTGCTATAATAATAATATAAAGAGAATGACATGAATATGTGCGAATACTGCTGAATGAGGATAAATATTATAAGATTAGTAGATAGATATAGGGTTAATATATTTGAACATAAAACAAAGAATGTAAATAAAAATGGAGGATATACCCACCTAATGTAAGTGTGTCATTTGACTGAGCTGAGACCTGGGACGTGTCCTGAGAAACGTGTGAACAGAAAAAAATTATTGGATTTTGTTTATGCAAAGTCCGTTCCATGTGGACGTTACATCCTGTGTAACGGGTCTTTACCCAATCCCGGTAAAATACTGTTTGCTGTGTGAATGACACGAATGCCGAACATTACTAGTAAACTGGACTGTATATTGAGGTTTTTAAGGATTTGTGAGAAAGGCCACTGCTCCACAACAAGCTGCTCTCTGGAGAAAGGAGCTTCAGTAGGAGTGAGTTTGCACTTCCGTCGCCTTTTAATGCTTGATGTGAGCGCCTGCAGCCATTTCCTGCCTTCATGCTCAGATAAACATCCCCGCAGGTCCAAGCAAAGAGGGCCAACACACACACACACACATACACAATCTCTCTCTTTCTCTCAGTGTCCTTCAGACAAACCAATTAGCCGGCGATGTTTGTTTGCGCTGATCTGACCATATCACAGCCATCCATTTTTAAACAGAAGGCATTCTGTCCTCTCTTTGCCATTAGAGAGCAAACGGCCTTTTCGCTCGGGGCAGTGTCGCTGATGTGCTTGATGCAGTCACACACACACACATACACACACACACACACACACACCGCAACATAACAAACATGAGCATCCATAATGGCAGGCATAAAAACAACCCCCAAATGGATGATAGAGTGATGGAAGGCCAGAAACTATTTCATTTAGCCATCTATAATTTATCATTAACTAAAATGTAAATCCCTACATTTGTTGCTTTTTTTTTTTTTATCCCCACACTGAGAGTCCAGAGGTAGCGCGAACCTTACAACACCCCCTTCGATCCATCTCGATAGTTCCAAGCAGAGAGCGATTTCTGATGAGCCAGCAGACAGGAGACCAGACCTCACTCTCCTTACCAGAAATATTTTATTAAGCCTCGTTAAACACACAACAAGCGCTCTCCTGTGTACACTCGAACCCAAGGACCATCGAACATTGACCGCAAGCAGAGAGTGATGGGAGATGATCTGAGAAATCCAGTTGTGGTCATGCAGTAAAGCTTGAATAAACTTGATGGACCAATCACATGTGATGATGTTGGGGCGGGAACAAAAAACAGTCACATTTCAAAATGTTTTGTCTCAGAAATTGCACTTCTGGACTCAGGTGACGTTATGTGAACAATGTGTATAGGGAAATGACATGAGATATATATTCTCTTTAAATCATGGAAGAAAAATATTGTGAAAATAAATGAATCATATGGAAACAATATGATGTAATAATTTTTGTGCACAATAATGAAAAACAAAAACATATATAAGATGTAAGATGTAAAAAGTAACAGAGGAAAATAAGATTTTGAAATTCAGTTCTAAAAAAAACACAATATAAACTTAAACAAGTGAAGAAATCACAAGAGAAAACTGTGAGTAAGAAATCACATGTGCAAACCAAAAAAAAATCATGATTGCACAAACAAAAGAGCAATTTCGAAAAAGTCAGACATTAAAAATAATTCACAGAAAAAAAGATAAATGTAAAAAGAGCTTAAATAATTAATGTGTAAATCACAAGTAAATGTGGAAAATCAGATGAAGTACAAAAAATACTATTGTAATTATTTTGTGTAATATAATTGTGTATAAAAATCACATGGAAAATAATCATGTGAAACAAATCTCATGGAAATAATTTAATTTATTTATTTACATATAATTTTTTTAAAAAGTATTTATATATAAATAATGGGGGAAATGCATATGGAAATGACGCATGTGGAAAAAGATCATGTAAAAAAAAATAGAAAATTATATTTGGACGAATGAATTATATAGAAAAAAAAAAGTTGGAAGAACAACAACCATAAAATGTATCATCTTACAAATGTGTGAAGTATAACATTAATTAATATAGATCACACTGAGTGAATCTTGCTAGCGTGAAAATATTATAGCGTGATTTTTATGTTCTGTAAGAGATTTAACACCATTATTGCGAATGTTACTTTGATATTACAGTGTATATAAAACTTGAAAGCAAAGATTTTTGTTAAATCATTTCAGCAATTCAGTAATGATGCTGTATAAACATGATAAACTTCACACAACCAATATGACATAATTAACAGCTTTTAACATGTCAAAAGAAAGCCATTTTTAAATAAAAACACACAGGGTATGAAAATAGTACGAAAAAGATGAAATAATAAAGATTCAGCAGCAGTGACCATATTAATCTCTTTGACCACACATTTTTCGCCGACTATTACATTTTATTTCAAGTTTATCTTTTCTCGTGAATTAAAATCCAGTTCACTCACGGTTAACTAAAGAGAAAGATGAATACCCGAGGGTGTGAGCTGCGCTTGCTTTGATACTGCACAGAAGATCATTAAAGTGTTACTTGGTCCCTTAGCTTAGGAAAAAAAAATCACTCCATTATTCTCAAACTCCTGACCTGGTATAATGCTGAGTACATTTTTAATGCTTTATTTTAATAAGTTTGGAAAATTACTGCTTTCCAGGTTTGGAAAATAGTTGCTCGGGAGCTGCGAGTGAAATAATATAAAGGTAAAGAGAAGCTTTTAAGTTGCTAACAAAAAGTTCTGAGCTGATTTTTTTTTCCTTTTTTTTTTTTTTAAATCATTACTTGCTTGTTTTATCTGAGTCTCTCGTCCTGCGTACAAAGGCACTGGAGTCGATTAAGGATGACTAAAACTCCAATCCGCAAATTCTTCAGTTCCTTCTCTTTTGCTTCTTCTCTTCCAACTTCTTTTTCTTTCTCTTCAACTTTTATTATTATTTCATAGCTTATTTTTAATAGAAGATCTTCTCCGAGCTTGTTTATTTATGAACACAGGGATATAAATGTTTTAAATATTTTTTTAAGGGGAAAAAAGTATGTAAGGAAGAAGGAGTGTGTAATTTTACTTAATAATTCATCATACATTGCTTCTGTTCACACACACACACACACACACACACATATATATATATATATATATATATATATATATATATACACAAACACATCTTCCATGTGTGTGTGACTGGTGTTTGATGAAGCCTTTGTGTTATGAGTGCCGAGTAAATAAAGAAGGACTCTGGACACGTTAGCGATAGCTGCCCGATAAGCGCAGAGAACCCGAACACAGGCCGTTAACACAAACAAGGTTAGCGTGTCTCAGAGGACCTAGGGGACGCAAAGTAAGAGAGAGAGAGAGAGAAATTTGACAATAACTCTGCTTCTCCTAACGCTTTAGCCTTTGTAAGCAAAAAGAGATGTCTGAGTTCTCAAAACACCCAAGTGGCCACCTGATGCTAAATAAGGGTAATGCTAGTGATGCTGATGCTAAGTGTTTACAATTTGACTGAAAATTTGTATTTAGGAATGGATGCCTTTTAAATTATTTTGAAGGATTTAAACAAAAAAAACAGAAGGCACTATTCAGGTAAGCTTATCTTTCAAATGGTGTATCTCTAAGACCCTTATAGCTTGGTGTCCTTGTCAGTAACTGAACGACGGTAAGTGTTGCGATAGCATATAACCTTTATATTACGCAAATTGTGACTTGATTATTTCAGCTTTGTTGCTGATGTAATGCTTTAAAACATTACGTCGGTACTTCGGCATACAAACTTACTGTAATCCGTTTCAGAGGTGAGTGCTTAAGGAGAAGTTTCATATTGTGAAACATGTTTTCCCATAGGAAATAATGTAAATGCAGATAATCTGTTCCAGCCACCCCAAAATACTACTAATATTACCAATTTCCAGCACTATAATCATAGTTTTGCATATAAAAACATTTATTTAAAAACTAGTAAGTGAAGTAAAATATGAAATAAACAGACATTAAATCTCACTTAACCTTAATTTGTGATTCCTCTTGGAAAATCAAACTAAAAGTGGCTCCTTTTTCTTCTTACTATCGTCTTTGACAACATTCCTGGGACCCATGATGCTATGCGTTTACTAAATAAAATTTTGTATAAGGCATGAACTACACTTCCCAGGAGGCAGTGCGAGTCACATGCCATAAGAACATCCACCTGGGTTGTGTTTGTTGCTGGTAAATTTAAGTTTTAGGATTTGAGTTCATGTTGTCTTCCTTGTGTTGTGTTTGAGTTGATTTAGTCTTAGTGTTTAGCTACTGTTCATCTCCAAAGTCTATAGTTGAGTTTAAGTTATTAAGGTGTATCACAATCCTGCGTCCAATCTGCTTCCTTAACCTTATCATTGTAATAAATGTGTTGGTGATAATTATAAAGCTCTGGGGAGTTTCGTAACAAAGTCATGCCTTGTTCTACTGCCTTCAGTGTGGAATTCTTTTTAGTTTTTCTCTGGTATGTTGCTCATTTTGATATCCAATCTAGCTAACTAGCAAAATAATGGCACAAACCAAAGCAGCTAAGAGTTGATGAAAGTCATAAAAATCTACTATTTATCGTATAATCTTAAAAAGTAGCTTGTTGAGGTTACAAACAAACTGCACAGAAAGAACAAGCTGCGAATAAGGAAAACTTTCTAATTCGGATAGTAACGAATGTACATATAAAGGGTTTCACAACAAGAAGAAAATCTTCTTAAACAGCTATCACTATTTTATGCTATATAATGTTGAATGTAAATTGTGACAGACGTTTAGAAGAATATTTTCAGATCGTACTTTTATATCACTATGTATAATTACATACCTTTAATTAAAGGGATTTCAGGAAGCTGGCAAATGTTAGTTTAGTCGATCATGACACAAAAAAGAAAAAAAAAAGGTTTTCCTATCTAGCAATAGTTTAACATTTAATATATTAATAAATAAAGTTGTATAGATATAAGTACAGTACATTTAATAAATAATCATATAAACCTACTGTATGTGTTGCTGAGGTGGAAGGTAACTAAGTAAATTTAATTTCAGGTATTTCTACTTCAGTCATTTCAGATATTTCACATATTATAGGTGGGCAAAGTATCATAATCCCATACTTAAGTAGACATAATAAAATAAAATAAATTGCACTTTTTCAAAGAAGTTAAGTTAAGCTTTACAAATGATAGATAGTAAGCATTAAAAAACACAAAGATAGATACATATAAAACAATGTAAAATTTGAATGAAATTAAGTTTTCCCAGATAAAAAATTACTCACATAAAAGTTGAAGTCCTTCATTTACATTTTTTTCTTGATTAAAACTACAAAAATACTTCAAATTTACTTAAATATCACAATACTGAACTTTTATTTGCTGAACGTAACCTTTAAGTCATAGTAAAAGAGTCTCTCTCTGCCCCTCTTTGCTTCCCAATGTTCAGTTTTGTCACTGTTTGTAACCATATCCTCTTCTAATTTCAAACACCTGCCACATGATTAAACATTTCATAGAGGGAAGGCAAATCAGGCAGTTCTGCATAATAGTCAGCAGGTGAATATATTACCAGCTCAAATAAACAAAATGTCTTGCAAAAATGTAGTAATGTAGAAAGTACAGATATTGTTGTAGGGTGCAGTGAAGTAAAAGTAAAAAGTGGTCATTAATTAACCTGCTGAACTAAAGTGGGGATACATGAAATATGTACAGAACTTGATTACAGTACCAAATTGAAATTACTTAGTTACCTTCCACCTCTAAGTATATATATATGATTGGTAGCTGGCAAATTAATATATTTGTCAGCATAAGTCATATTTACAGTGATTCCGCTCACACATTAGGTACAAAGTTTACAAAAAGTTATCCTGTGCAAGCGTGGAACGCCCCATTGCTTCACTTTCAGGTAGCATTTGCCTCGGAAGCATGGCATAACATGATTGCTGTAATTGGCAGCAGTATCATTCACATTATTACAGAGATCAATGTAGCTTCTCCTGTTCTTCAATCAATCTGCAATCCTCTCAGCAAACCCGAGCGCTCTCGCATAATCAAACGCCGCACGCTAAATGTCAAAGTTAAGGATAATGGCATCTTCTGCTTCTTCCTCTTCTTCTCCTTTTTGTGTGTCTTTAAATGGCCTATTTTGACGGGAATCACGTTAAAGTGCATGTTTTGTGGGTGAGGCGATGACAGCGAGGGGAGGAAAGACGAGAGAGAGAAAGCACAAGGGATGAGGAGGGAGGAAATGAGATGGAAAAGCTGCAGCTCTGTCATCAGGCTCTTGAGTTTTCTGACTCTCAGTGTTGGGGGATCAAAAGATCTCATCTCTCTTTCCTCTCACAGTCTTCGTGGTTCTGATTGCATTCTGGATTTTTTTTCCCCCCCTTTTAAGATCTGCTAATAGGTGTTCAGGTACTATGGATCACAATGCTACTGAATTCTTAAATCAGAAGGTGTTGATTTATTATCTGTCCTGAAAAAAGTAGCTTTAATATAGATCACAACTCCTTATATGATGGGCAATTGATAAGTCATATGCTGAAGTTTTCTGTAAAGGCAGAATTATTTATGGAAGGAGTCTCCAGTGTCAGTAACAGCCAAATGTAAAGCGGTAATTTTAGCTTTTAATGTAGATACTTATACAGATCAAATATGTCAGGAATAAAACACACAACAATAAGCTGTTATGGAGAAGAGTCAAAAACGGGGATGTAATGAGGTGGATTTTCTATTAGCCTAGCTAAATTGATCAGTGTCCTACAATGGCATACCCCAAAGTGTTTAATTCCACTAATATCACCTTTGTATGATTTTTCTTTTACATTTAGTTGAATTTATCTTGTGGAACATTTGTGAAACAATTTAGTTCCTGTTCTCACTTATGCTATAGCAGCTGCAGAAAATGGTGGGTTTAATCAGCATTTATAATTTTTTTATACATTCTCTTGGATATACCAATGGTTTTAAAAGTCCATGGGATTGTGTATCATTTGTATCAACAGTGAAACTAAGTATTACTGGGATTGATTCTATTTTCACCTGGCGTAATAATAGTTCTTAGCTAGTTTTGTTTATTTATGTTGTATATAGCACCTTGGTCCTGGAGCAATGTTGTTTCATTTCACTGTGTGCTAAACTGTATGTAGAGGATGTAATTGGAGGATGCTCTACTGTAATGATTACAGGATGCTTACTGAACTGATTGGATGCTAAAATAGCGCTCAACTAAAATGATGCCAAATATTCAGTTTAGATGAAACCTTTACTGGAATGATTGGATGCTGTATTAAAATTATTAGATTTTATCGTGAGACTTTTCCATTAACATGTCCATAGTGTTCCAGTCATTTTTGCAAGATCTAAATATACAGTGTATTTATGTATAAATACACTGTATTTATACACTTTTAAAGTAAAACTGAAGTAATTTACACTCTTGATAATGGGTAACAAATGATGGGACCAGTGGAATCAGATGTAAAGTTTTTCACACTGACAGAAGGCTGTTGACCCCAGCATTTATAAATATTTTATACCCCGTGTCCCTGTCCTTGTCTTCACTATCAAATCTCTTATCAATCAAACAAACCTAAAGCTATTATTTCCAGCATCAGATGCCTTTTTTTTTCTGCTCTAACCTATCACCTAGACCAACGCTTTGAGCCTATTGTGGGTCTGGAGGTCAGAGTTCAACCACGCTTCTCCCTGTGCCTCTCGTCCTCCCATATGACCTGCTGCTGGGAGTCAAGTTCAGCCCACAGGGGGTCTGTCCCGTCTCAACGCCACGGCCATATGGGTGCATCTGCATACAGGCGGCCAGCTGACTCGGCCCGGGCCCAGGCTGTGGCCTTCACCCCGAGGTGTCAGAGCATTGAGGGGGGAGGGAGGGAAGTGTGGGTGGTTTAAAAATGTGGGATTTCTCCAAACCAGAGGCATTGAGGCCGATCCTTTTATAGGTGTCCCATGAAATGCAAATTGATTTTGCAAACCAACTAAGTGGAGGAAATAATAAATAGGTAAATATTTAAGTTTAAATAAGTTTATTTAATCAAATAAATAAAGAAATACATTTTAGAACACGATTATATATATATATATATATATATATATATATATATATATATATATATAAATTAAACATGCATCAGCAGAATGTTTGTATGTTTCTAATATCTTTTAATGTGACTTTAGTGCCTTCACTGACCGCTTCCTCAGACACACGCCTGCTTTATTGCCTATTGTCTGCCCCGGCTAGACTTTTGACCCCCTTTTTTCTTTTTTATTTTATTCGCCTGTCCAATTCCAGCTGCCCCTCCACGTCCAGCATTAAAATACGCAGCAGATGCTTTGGTGTGCCAGCGAATTGAATGCTAATGCTATTCTGAAGGGATGCTAAATCATTTTCACACTCGCTCTATTCCCAAATCCAGTTTTTTGGGAATCTATTTGGAATAAATTCAGCATCGAAATGCAGACTGATCACTTCTATCACTTTTATTTTGTGGAGGATGTTTTTTTTCTTTTGTGTCGTCTACTTTTCTCCATTTTTACTAGCAATGATGCTATGATGCGAAATGATTTTGTGATTGCTGGGCAGTGTGTGTGTGTGTGTGTGTGTGTGTGAGACCTTGAGAATCAAAAATGTCCCTGCAGAGCCCTTGTGTGTGTGTGTGTGTGTGTGTGTGTGTGTGTGTGTGTGTGTGTGTGTGTGTGTGTGTGTGTGTGTGTGTTAAAAATACTGGGGGTCTTGGTGTGTGTGTGTGTGTGTGTGTGTGTGTGTGAGATTAATCTCTCATGGATCAGTCATGGTGTCACAGTGTCCGTGGCTCTGACTCTCTCTCTCTTTCTCTCTCTCTCTCTCTCTCTGCTCTTCTGTGTGGCTTTAAGCTTTTAGTCGAAGGGTCAGGAGAGAACCTGGACCACACGTTCTGCTGTCGGATAACCACTGGAGTTGGAGAGGAGAACTAATAGCGGATGAGAGGAACCCAGGTACTGCATTTCTTCTCACTCTCACTCTCTCTCTCTCTAGAAACACGCCACCCTAAAGCATCCACACGTACTGCTGTGATTGATCTTCCTCACTTGTGTACACACACACACACACACACACACACACACACACACACACACACACACACACACACACACACACACACACACACACACCAAGGTACTGCACACACACACACACACACACCAAGGTACTGCACACACATACACACACACACACACACATTCACACACATACACACACACAGCCAACTTGTTAGGTGTTATAGACTTTTATACTCATAATTACGGAGGAGGAGGATGATGATGATGATGATGATGATGGTTCAGGTAGCATTCTTTGAAATTTAGTTTGATGTGAAACTTTCAGACTTTGATGTTGTTTGTTTTGTTTTGTTTAAGGTTTACGAATTGTGTGGATTTGTGTGCTGGTTTTGTATGTGTGTGTGCTAAAAGTAAATTATTATTATGATGACAACAATTTGTTTATTGCATTAAAATAAAACTTTACTATTTAATACCATCAAATATGATTTGTTGAAGTTTACGAACAATAACAACAAAAAAAGGAATGTTAGGAATTTTAAAAATTAGAGCAATTTTCTTAAAATATACAAAAAAATGTAATCAATAATATAAAAGATGTACTTTAACAAATTTACTTTTATTATTTAAAAATTCATATTCACACACCTTTTTATTTTAGATATTTAATTATGCATTTGTTTGTTTTGTCACTTAACACAAGTGCTTATAAAGCTGGCTGTGGACTTTTCCCCACCTGACCCACTGACGTCACAACACTGACTTCCGATCGGTCCTGATATACGTTGTGACGTTTATACTGACGTGTCTCTTTTATAAAATTTATTTTAAACATTATAGCGCTTTGTTTTACCATTTGGTTTTCGCTCTGCACAAATTGCTTGCTGGGAAAGTTTTCTGTGAGGGCGCCGAGAAGTCTCTCTGCATCATTTACGCCGTACCTGTGTTCGCTCCTGTGCTCCTTCGTTCTTCTGGTGCTGCTTTGTAACCGCATTATGCATCCATTTACAGCCTTGAACCAGAGCGAAACCCATCCTGGACTTGTTTTAAACTTAATTCGCCTGCACACAGAGCTGGGCCCGTGAGGTTAATGGCTAACAAATTAACCCCTCCGGCATTATCTTACAAATAGCTGGCAGCGTATGATAACCTATAATCAATATCAGCAATTATGTGTCAGGAGGAGGCTCGTGTCGCTGACCCGTCTCCCACGAAGGGAGCGTCTCAGGAAAGAGGATCTCTCTCCGGCCGTGCACTGAGGCCATAATGATGTCATTACTTGGATTTAGGGAAGACCGCTGACACCTGGGACCACCTTTGTCTCTCTCTCTCTCTCTCTTTCTCTTATCCTCCCTTTTCTTCCTCTATCACTTTGTAACTTCCTTTATGCCACACTCTGTGTCTGCCTGTCAGTTTTCTTTCTTTATAGCAAAAACCCTTTTTTAACACATTGTGCTTATCTCACAGATTTCCAATCTGATTTTTATCCTTTCTTCTAAGTAATACATTACCTCAACCAATCTAGAAACAATATTATTATTATTATTATTATTATTATTATTTATAATAATAACATTATACAACAGGTGATTAGACTTGAAGATCAAGCTTACTCTAAGCCATTAATTTACTTCAAAAACTTTTCATTATTGTTAGTTTTTTTTATAGTGATATTTCAGCTAATTTTTTTAATTCAAAATAATATTTGTATTTTTCCAGGGCTTTAATAGTGATCAGGTGAGAGATAAATTAGAGGTAAAGAAAATGAAAAATTAATGTTTTAAATATTTTTATTGATTACTTATTTTTGTGCAAAATTTACTAATTCATTCAGTAAGTATGCAAGTTATGAATCTGGTTTAGAGATAAAAAATATAAGTCAGTGAATCATTTTCAATAGTTCACAGATAGTGTGTATGGGTTTTGAATTTAGTTTACACTCTGATTTAAGATCAAAATCTATCTATCTATCTATCTATCTATCTATCTATCTATCTATCTATCTATCTATCTTTTTGCTTTTCTTTTTATTAATACATGAGTTTATGAAACAGTTAAAAGTCTGCACATCATGTTCGCAAATTCAAAATCTAAAAAATTATTATTAATTTTAACACTTTCTATAAATAAACTGCACAAAGACGGTATACTAAATCATTTAATTAAATTATTATTTAAAAAAATGCATGTGAGGTGTTAAACTAAACTACTTTTAATCATCGACTTTTTAATTATTACAAAATATTATTTAATTATTTTTTCAGCATTGTGCGGGTTAAATAATACATTTTATTTTATTTATTTATTATTTATTTAAATAATGATTTCGTTTGTATATAGCTTGCTTATTCTAATACATAGCTTTTGCCATTTATCGTTTACATTTGTCGATGTTAGACTTCTAGCTGTTGCACTTCAATGCCGAATTTGGCGACTTTGAACGCATTAAAGCGGAAATAATTTCATTATTTATAGATTTTACACGCGACTTTATTTTTAATTACATTAATTTATTTTTAAAAAATGATACAAAAAAAACAACACCGTTTTTTACCTTAATAAAAATAAGTTTCACAATTAAAGAATTCAAATTAGTGAGATGGGTTTTTATTCCGTGAATAACGGGATGTGAAATACAAACTTTTCGTCGAAAAAATATTTCAAATATTATTCTTTACCTGTCGTCTTCCCTTATTCTCTCTGTCTTTTTGATCTTTTTTATCGTTAGTATATATTTTTTTATTGTGAAAATAGAACGCCCGCTGCCAAAGTTACACAAGTTTAAACACTTATTTTTTTAAATCGCTGATTTAGTTGTTTCCGGTCGCGTTAATTCATTAATAACAATTAACTTGACATAATTAGTCATTAATGAGCTACTTATAGCGTATATTATTTTTTTAATTAGTCAATTAATTACACACGAGATTAATAACCGGTAATAATCTTGCTCATTTGTAGAAAGTTATAAAAAAAAAAAAAAACACTAATGAATCTTTTCTTTTTTACCATTTTTCATTTACGAATTAAATTAATATTTTACTTACTGTTCTAAGTGTAATTACTGCATTTATGTAGCAGTTATTATATTTTAAATACTGTACAAAGATACATTTTATTTATTTATAAAGACAACGTGTTGGTAACGTGCTCATTGTTGTTTCATTGTTTAAATAATCATAATATATTATTTAATACAACTATACACTAAAATATCCTTTTTAAATTGTAGGATTTTGGTTTATAAAATGAAACAGTAAGTAAATTTATTAACTTATTAATTTCGGCTCAGGAGATGGTTAGCTTTGTGGTCGCCCAGGTTTAGGGTACAGTAGAAGTGTGTAAGTTAGATGTGTATAAATTGAGAGTCGGATTTCTTCTTCCTTCTGCTTTGTCCTTCATGTCCTTGAAGTATTGAGCTCCACATCATCTTTCAATCCCTCCCTCATTTCATTTCACATATCTGAAGGATTCAGTTGCACAAATATTAATTGATCAGTCTTTTGTGTTTGAGTGAGTGTGTGTGTGTGTGTGTGTGTGTGTGTGTCCGGAAGAATGTATTCTCAGGTTTAAATCGGAGTGAGAATAAAGGCCGCGGGTTCGACTCCATTTTGTGCCGCTCGGTGTTTGTGTGTTTATGAGATGATTTATTAATCCATAAGGAAAACATCGAGAGCCCTGTAAAGTTTATTCTACATGTCTTACATTTCAAAGCTCGTTGGGAGACATGATGATGATGATGATGATGTGAGAGATGACTCTGGGTCAGGTTCACTTCTCCTCTCTGGGTGCTTCTGCTTTTCCTTTTTACTGGTCTGCAGCAGCTTTAGTGTGAAAAGCAGAAACAGGGTTTTGGGGATGAAGGTGAAATCCTGCTGAGAAGAAGAAGCAAAAGTGGCCTAAAGTCAGGGGAAAGAAAGAAATGTATAGAATTATATTTATTTCTATCTATATGTGTGTCGGGTTTCCTAGATTTCAAAAGTAATACGCAAAAATCAAGTAATAAAATTGTATTATTATTATTAATAGTATGTATGTATGTATTTAGTGTGTTAGTTACTTAGTTACTTAGATAGTTAGCTAGTTAAAGCAACATAAATTGAAACATGTTTCTGTTAATGTGAGATGTTTAAAAAAATTTTGGATCAATTATAATGTTCATAGAAGTATTATTTATTTATTTTATTTGGAGCGATTATTATTATTATTATTATTATTATTATTTGTTTTTGACGTTGTTATTTTTTGTAGTAGTGGTGGTGGTTATGTTTATTTTACATTGACATATTTATCATTTTTATTAAAACAAGCCATTTAAAGTATTTTTTAGGAGAAAGTTTAAACTTAATAATAATTAATGGCAGTAGCAGCAGTAGTAGTATAGCTGTAGGCGTAGTAGAGGTTTTATTCGTTTATTTTTCTCTTCGAGATTTTCTAGATTTTTGTTACAAACAGTAACCACGAATCAATCATTTAAATGATATATTAATCCATATTGGTTATTATTATTATTATTTATTTATTTATTTATCACGATGCTCTGACACATATACAGTAGAATGCTGCACAAATTCAGATATGAATGTCTTGTGTACGTTCCCACACACACACACACACACACACACGTGCACACACACGCACATACACACAGCCAGAGGGGAAATTCAGGCAATTAAGCCAGGATAAAGGCTAATTGGTCCTAATTGGTTCTGAGGGGTTTGTGTTCTGATGATTAGCGCCTAATTGAAAGGCTTCTGAGGAGGCTGCGGGTTTGTTGTTCTTCAGAACAGCGGCTCATTACAAGCTGCTCTCAGTGCTAACCACCATTCACATTCAAATCAGGCATTAACACCCTGCCTTCCTCCATCTCTCTCTCTCTCTCTCTCTCTTTCTGTTAACCTGACCCGGGATAAATAAATAAATGACCCGGGTTCATTCAGGAGAGATGGCACGAAACAGAGCTAATGCGAGAGAGAGAGAGAGAGAGAGAGAGAGAGATGATTTTGTCAAAATATGCAACGTCGCATTAAACAGTTCAATTGTCGGATTTATTGATTTATTTATTTGCAGCTGTACGTAAAACGTACATAATGATAAAGCAATATATAAAAAACATCACATTTAATAGCCATTTATTCATGATTACTGTATATTGATGTGCAATGTAAATATTCGGGGTTTTTGTTTGTTGATTTGTTTGTTTTTACAGCTGAACAGAAGAATAAAAGAATACAAATAACAACAATCAATAATAATAAAATGATAGAGTGATGTGCTGTTCAGATGGCGTGGAGGTGGTGTTAATGGCTTTATTCTCCTGCAGCAGCACCACATCACACTTTTACTCTTTAGGGGGAAAAAGCAGACAGGAGGAGAAACAAAACAGGAGGGTTCAAATGCGGCATGATCAAGAAATGCGCGTCATTTTTGTAGCCCCGCCTCTTCGAGCCAGTCACGACACGCCTACTTTCTGACCCCCCCCCCCCCTTTTTTCCGACACACACACACACACACCTAAAAACCCGCTTTGTTGTCTGGACTCGTTATCGTGTCACTTCAGCACCTAGTCCACATCAGCGCGGAATCAAGGCGGGAATTCTGGGAAATGTGATAAATAAATAAAAACAGTAATCATAATAATAAAGATGAAAACTCACAAATGTGTATTTACATTTTATATCGATTCGTCTAATTTTATTTTGATTTTGTGCTAAATATTGTGAAAAGTGATCAGAAATAGCAAAGCACAAGTTACCATTAGTTCATTTAATCATTTTTACATTCATTTGTCTGTTCTTTGATTGACTGATTGATTGATTGATTGACTGATTTCCCTCAGTTCAGCTGGACAAAAAAGAAGAAAATGTACAAGCTGTCTTTGAGATCAAAACACGTTATTCTTATGGCAATGTACATTATTAAAACTACTATCTGTCTAAAATCTTTCCCTAAAGACTCTGGATCCAAATATCACATAATAATCATTTGTCTCTTTTGTTGTTTGTTGTTTTTGTTCATTTGTTTGTTTGCTTGCTTTTTGTTTTGTGCTCAGTTTTGATGTACATAAAATTAATTAAAATATTTAAATTATATTTCAAACTCTATACAATTTTCTAAATATCACATATTCATGATATTATTCTGCTAAATATTTTACCTCCTCTTCTTCAATAAAAAAAAAACAAAAAAACACACAGCTCAAAGTTCAAAAAATCATAGATATAACCAGGACATGAAAGCAGCCTGTTTAAAACAGACACTTATGTCATTGTGTAATATTGATTCAGGAATATTAAAGGTGTAAACAGAATTGAGTGTTGATGTCTGAATGTATGTCAGTGAGTGCAGGAGTGTAGAGGGGTGTGTGTGTGTGTGTGTGTGTGTGTGTGTGCAGTGAAGGATAATGAAGGAGGACGACAGGCCTTCTGAATAATCTGCTATGAAAAATAAAAAAATAACTAAAATAAAATACAGCACTCTCCTGGGGCTACCAAGGTCAAGTCCACAACCCCTGACCTACAAGCACCCTGTCTGGAATGTATGTGTGTGTGTGTGTGTGTGTGTGAGAGAGAGAGAGAGAGAGAGAGACTGATGCATGCTCTTTAGGCACTAGAGTGCTGTCTGTTTCCCTGGGCCCTGTACCTCCTGTACCTCATGGCTTGGTTTTAGCATACACTCCATCTATTATTTATCGGACTTATTAAAAGTTATTTCAGAGCCGTCAGGTCTGGCCAGATCACCCGTAAAAACAGAGAGAGCCTCAAGAGTGTCCTTTCATAGATGGTAGAAAAGAACATACTGGCCGTACCAAACCTGTTAAGCTGAAATAGGTACAAAACAAGAAGAAGAGGGAAAAAAATACTTAAACATGTTAGACATACTAAACCTGTAGTTTTTTTTATTTTTATTTTAAAACCGCAATAATGAAACATAAAAAAAATGATAACATATAATTAAAATTAGTCAAACAGACTGCCAAAAAAACACAATAAGTTTTTAAAAATGGGCATATTAAATAAAAAATTGTAATTATATTGAAAAAAGAACATAGCAACAACAATTACAAAAAAATCCAGAAAGTCATATTAAACCTGGTAAAAGATTCATTTAAAAATAATAACAATAACAAACCAATTAGACATATTACAACAATAAAAACAAAACCCATGACAATATTTAACAAAAAACTTTGCACACATATCAAACTTTAAAAAAACAAACAATAGATTTAAAAGACAAACAGATCAACAGCAGGAAAAATAAAGCCTATTAGAGGCATCAGACCTTAAAACAAACAATGCATCAAACCACAGCACTAATTACAGCAGCAACTTAGAAAATCCTGTTTAACAATCAATTAGATAACAAAACAACGATAAAACCTATCAGACCTGATTATTTTTAACAACAAATACATGCTGAACAGATCAAAACTGGTATAAAAAAAAACAAGAAACATAGTAGACACATTAAATGTGTTACTGATTAAACAAACAACAGTTATTTACATATATTTATTAATATTCACTATATTAATAAATATATGAATAAACAGAAAGTAATTAAAAGTGAAAGTAACTAAATAAATATTTAAGCGTTACATTAAGGATAGTAAAATGCAGCATTTGTGTTTCAGACACACAATTTATGTTTATTTGAAGATGTATAATTCGGACTGATATACATAAATGTATGAATCATAATCCACACTGTGTGTGTTTAGGGGAGGGGTGGGTGTGTGGTGGTGAAGAGGCGCAGGGTCTGTCCCAAAGAGGTCAGAAAGAGGCAGGAGGCAGGCGGGGCCTAGTGGCCTCTGCAGTTTTGAACCTAACAGATGGTGAAGGTTAGGAGCCGTCCCCTTGCCTGGCCTTCGCTCTGTAATTGAGGATAATTTGAGCGCAGGCCTGTCCACTGTTGGGCCGAGGCTAGGGAGGCGAGGTTAATATGAAAATGATTTTGCATTACCGCTGGCTTTGTAATGCCAGACGCTCTCTCTCGCTCGCTCACTCGATCTCTCTCTCTCTCTCTCTCTCTCTCTCTTCTGCTAATCCTGGCCCGAGGCTGAGGGGGTGAAATCTTGTCAACTCTCAGCTTGGGAAGCAACACCACCGACACGAATGCGTCTCTTCAGCCGTTATTAAGCAGCCCTCTGCCGACACTCATTACACACCTCCTCACGGGGTGCCATTGGGTTTGAGGGGGTGTCCTGAAGGCGCCCCGTGAACGACACGGGAGGCTGTGTAACGTTCGCTCAAAAACACGCCGTCAGGACGAGCTTTGACATGTCGAGTGTATGAGTTCAATCATGTGCAAGGCTCTGGATGGGAGAAGGAAAGATGCGAGATGTCCTAGGGTTATTGAGTGCAAACGCTTTATTTTCTTTTATTTAGAGGAGCATCATTCGCTAAATGTCAGATCATGATGACCAAAAATATATATTTTTTAAAAACATACTTAGAAAACAGTTTATTTAACTTTCACTTTACATTAATAAGCACTTTATTAAAACTTTGCCTTAAATATAATCAATGAAACTGAATCAATGGTTCACAAAACCCCTCAAACTATACATCGAGAAATATTTGAAAATCTTCATCAACCAGTTTTTGATGATCTCAAAAAGAAAAAGAAGAAGAAGAAAAAGAAAAAATCTTTTCTGACGTTTTTTTTCTTCTTTTCACTTTATATTAATGGTGATATTGTGATATTTAAAAAAAATTTTACTTACAAATTTATATTTTATTATTTTGTAATAAAAACTTCAACCAAACCTAAGGTATAAAACTTATTCCAATTCTAACTTTATCTAAAAGTCAAGAATATTTCACGTAAAAAAAAAAAAGTTTAATATTAGTAGGTCAGTTTATTTTAAGTTGTGTCTACAAAAAAAAATAACACAAAAGAGCATTCATTTATTTAAACAATTGACAATAAAGTAATTATTGAGAAGTCTTTTGTAGTAACCTTGTAGTATCAGTGCCTTCAGATGAGGTAACAATAGGGTAACTTAACGTGATTTCACTCAGTGTGGTACCTAAGGAACCCATCCCCCCCCCCCCTCCCCTTCTCGCCTTGACATGGACCTCCTTCTGTACCAGACCATACAGAATACTTAGTAATGATTTTTGTACTAATGTTAGGGTGAAGTAGTGGTTACCGCTGCGGCTTCGCACCTACACAGTGGAGTGTTCGATTCTTGCCTTGGGTCTGTGTGTGTGTGTGTGTGTGTGTGTGTGTGTGTGTGCTTTGGAGTTGCATGTTCTTGGTTGGTTTCTTCCAGGTACTCCATTTTTCCTCCCACAGTCCAAAGTCTTTGGTGCTTCTAAATTCCCTCTATTGTGTGAGTGAGTGTGTGTTCTTGTGTGCTCTGAGTGATGGACTGGCACCTTATTCAGGGTGTACCCTGCCTAGTGCCCCAAGTGAAACATAAAATCGGATGAACGTTCTTTTTGAAACTCGAATAAATAGACCAAAAAAAACAATGTCGCAAATATAATCTCAAAACAGCAGAATCCTCTATCTACCCATTATATATATTAATTATGTCTTTAGATTCTCATTCTCAGAGTGGCACATACCTGTACAACACGGTGTCAGGGTCGTATGATCTGGTCCGACTTCATTTTATAAAAGTAATTCTAACTTTTAAAAATTATCAAATGCCATTTGCGGTGTTCCAACATTTTGACAATCAAACATTTCTTCTGTGTTAGTAAATGGAAAATGGCATATTTATGTTTATATATGTTTATATATGTTTACTCATTTAGTTAATTAAATTAAAAGACATTTTTAAAAACACCAGCATGAACAAAACCAACAGACCACCATTTTAGCGTGTGCAGACGAACAACATCGCACCATTCAAATAAAAAGAAACGCTGACCAAAGTCTGAAAAGTAAATAAGCATTAAGTTTTAGCAGTTATACTGATATGTGTCAACTGGGCTTATGAAAAATAGATTTTTTTTTTTAAACTTGCTACAGGGATGTTTTAAATTTTAGTGCAGAAAAACTTTATAGACAGAGTTTATAGAGTTATACCGTGTTACCCAGCGTGGTCCAAACATCCCCTTAATGATGCCATTGAGGAGTAACATACAGTTACACAAAAAATAAGCCATGAGTAGCGTCATGTGGCACTTGATTATTATTGTATTTCATATTACATACTGTCTGGAGTCTGTGATTATGTTCATCTTTATATATATTTACATAAGCAGTTTTAAGGGTTATAAATTACATTTTAGATTTAATGTTATGGAAGTTACAGTAGTTCATGTAGTTTTCCCTTTTTTCTCCTTTTCTCTTAGCGTTTACTTTTTTGTCCCAAAGGCAGAGAAACTTTGCAAAGCACAGTAACTGTTACGAAGCACCGATACCCGAGTCTCCATCCATAAACTTTCATGACATGAAAAACGCCACTAATATACATTTTGTTCTACTTAATCAACACCATGTTTTCTGAGTCTGTTCAGGTGTTTTACTGTTTTAACATATTACAATGAGCAAGTTGATATAAACTTGTTATTTATGTTACAGCCTGAGCTACGTGTTTGTTCTGTACCAACACATTGCACATCTTCTGAACAATCAGGTACCATAGTTTATCACAACTTATGATGCATTTATTAGTTAAATTCATTAAATTTGAAATAAATCAAATTCATTGTGTATAAACCTTTGACAATCATTTTGCAAGTGAGGTCAAAGGGCTAAACATCACCACAGCCATGAAACAGTAGACCTATGTTAATGTCCTCAATTAACCTCCTCCATTGTCCTTCGCATGCTGAGGATCTACAAAAATAAAAAATAAAAAATAAAATAAAGCAGGGGTTCCCCCAGGAGCGCTTCGTCAGGAGTAATTGTGCCACTGATTCTAGCTGGAAAGTCGCCTCTTCGGTGTGATGAAGTCATTTACAAGTATTGATCTTATAGTCAAACCGTGAGCATTAACTTTAAGAGCCTGGGAGGGACTTGGTGCATAAGTAGAAGCGCTCCAGGGACCCCCTTATCAGCCGAAAGCGATCTCACTGAGACACAAAAGACAGAGATGTGTTTTAAAAAAAAAAAAAAAACTGGCATCGCTTAAAAAAGAGACATGCCAGTAACTCCCAGGATTGCACTTTTTACATCAGAATATATACATCTGAGCCGCTCGAATCGCTTTCCATATTCATCATCCTAAAAATCACGATTCTTCCTCTTTCCGCCCCTAACGATGCGCCTCAGACGTAAATCAACTTGAACTCAAACGTGCACGTGCGAGGTGAAATTTTTTAAACCTCACACATCGTTACATCTGTGGAAAAACTGAGTGCTGGCAGGATGCGTTCCATCACCATCAACATGACATCGATTTTAGCTAGCAAAACATCTGAGTCAGTTCACCTACTGTAGCTAGGTAGCTTAGGATAGTCGGCGGTTGTCGTGGTAACGGGAGGCTGTATTCGTAAAAGGAGTGTTTAGGGAACGATAGAAAGTTAGGATGGTGATTCTGATGTAAGTTTATTTGTGGCGGTGGAAAGACGCAGGAGTCCCTATATATATATAAGGAACAATTAATTTTATTAAAAGAAGAAGAAAAAATAACATTTTTTTATTATTATTATTATTATTATTATTGTGACTCTTTCACAAACTGAGTTCTGTAGTTATCATGATTTTTATTTTTGGCTCACTCATGGCTGGACTTTATCCTGAATGCAGCCCACATACAGTCGTAAAAAAATAAAGAGTGTATGTGTGTGTGTGTGTGTGTGTGTGTTTGTGTGAGTGTGTTTTTGTGAGTGTATGTATGTATGGTACAGTGTAGTGTGTAGTGCCATGACTGTGATGAAGAAGGCACAGTGTGTGAGCCGTGGGATGTGCACTGGTCAGCTGTGTGTGACGGAGACTCTGTCTCTGGTCTAGTCTGGTGTGCTGTTTGTGTGTGTGTGTGTGTGTGTGTGTGTGTGTGTGTGTGAGAGAGAGAGAGAGAGAGATCCTGGCCCTCCTCCACTGGGTCATTGTGGCTCTCACCCTCAGGCATCGTCTAGCTGCAGGCTCTCTTAATGGAGGATCTCCTCCGGGGCGCGGCACTTTCCTCCCTGGTGTAAGCCGAGAACACGGCCATTTAAACCGACTGGAGTGCCACTGACCCGGCGTGTGAACACAGCCTGAGTGAGGGTCAGCAGGCTGGAGGTTTCACACACCCTGCTTTAACCTAAAACACACCACCTCCCCACCTGTATGTCTCTGTCTGTATGTGTGTGGTTGTGTTTTTTTTTTTGTTTGTTTTTTTTGTTTGTTTGTTTTTTTGCTGAAAGACAGCAAAAAAAAAAGAGACATAGTTCTTCTTCCTAGCTGGAACTGTTGCCATCTTGTCATCTCTCTTGCCCGGGTTTGCATCCTGATACTTAGGATTATAATATAACTGATGCATGGCATTTTATTTCATTTGTAAAAAAAAAAAAAAAAAAAAAAAAGATATAAAAAAAAAGAAAGAAAAAAAAAACAGAGCCATAGTAAAAAATATGTGCATATTACATAAGAATTTGAATAAGAACTGAAAGTTACACATGGTGACATCTGTAAACACCTCCCATGTTATGGCATCATGTCTCTTTCTTATCATGTACTGTATATTATTATTTAAATATTCCGGCACTTTTGTTTTACATCTGGTTCCACACCTGATTTTATGACATAAATAAAATGTATTTTTATAATAAATGTATATATTACAAAAAAGCACTTAGCCAAGTAATTATTTTTTTCATGAGCCATTTGAATACAGCTTATTATATTATATTATATTATATTATATTATATTATATTATATTATATTATATTATATTATATTATATTATATTATATTATATTATTAATAGCCATGTCGCTATTGTACACTGTAGTTTACATTATATGTGTACACTTGTTTTAGGAGTTTTATTAAAACTTTGGTGAACATTATCGTACATTTGGACCTTCTAGTACATAGAGATGTCTTGGATATTGCTGTGTAGTAGTTCATGTGCATGTCATAAACACTGTACAGTGCAATTGCTCATGTGGAAGTCATTAACTGTTGTAGAGCTTATAGACATCATAGTGCATTCGCACAAATCACTATTTTAAAACAGACTATTTTGTAACTCCTTAACAGACACTCGTATGGTGTGAATAATGAACAGCTTGATGAATTGTTGCTGTTTAGGAAAATGTTAGTTTAACATTTAAGGAAGGAGTCTCCAGTTTCACCGCTTTATAACAGAGGATTTAACGGTTTTGTGACTGTGTAAAGCAGCTGCATCATAACAGATTACAAAGTAACTTGCGTATTTATTGTCACTCTAAATAAATAAGGAAATAAAAAAAGATATTGTTGGCAAGTTGCTGTATTATAAAAGGTAAAGCCCTTTAAGACATGTTTTAAAGAAAAAATATTATATTTTTGGCGAGGAAACAGTAACTCATTTTAATTAACTTTTACTTTATTTAAACTTTCTGGAAAGCGACCTTATAGCGCTTATAGACATTAAAGCACATTCACATGTCGCAGTGCTGGAGGACATTGTAGTTCATATTGTAAACAAGGCATGGGCTTGTGGATGTTGTATGTCATGCTAATGCTAGTGAATGTTGTAGTGCATGTGCACATGGACGTGTTGATGTTGTACTTTATGTTCATATGGACATAATAGTTGATGTGAGTGTTGTAGTCCATATGCACGTAAACATTGTGGTGGACATTGTTGTGCATTATAGCACATGCTTACGTCATAGTGCATATATTGTACACGTGCCTGTTTTTACTGCACTTTAGTACATATGCACGATTGTCTGTTGATACACAATTGTAGTGCATGTGGGCATCATGATTGTTGTAGACTATGTTCATGTCGTAGTGCATTTGGAGGTTATCCTGCATGTAAAGATCATAAATGGTTTAGGGAATAATATCTGCCAAATGCGTGTACGCATTATAGTCCACATGGATGCTGTGGTTCATGTGTGTGTAGTCCTTATGCTTCTGGAGGTTACATGTGGACATGTACACGGTGACATGCATGTAAACGATATAACGCATATGGATTTCATAGTTCATGTGTACATCAAGAAGGTTACAGTGCATGTGGATGCATGTAGACTTTACAGAGCATGTGGACGTTGTGGAGCATGTGCTCCCTCTCGGCATCTGTAGCTGCTGATCAGAGAGGGCCGGAGGTGCGTTCGGCTTCTTTCTGTAATGATCCCCTTATTATTTCGCTTTTTTCTCTTCAAATGGAGAAAAAAGGGGCATTCATCTTCGTGTTGACCCGCAGGATCACGGCAGCCGAGCTCGCTCTTTGAAAAGTAAAACCGAACCTCGCTTTTAAATAAGATAAATAGTAAACAAATCCAGGCCAACCCTTTGAAAGCGCTCGCCGAGAGATTTACCTCGCCCTGTGGCAAATGATATTTCTTGAACCGGGTTTAAATTTCAAGTGTCTTGGGCTTAGGAAAAAAAATCTGGAACAAAAGAAAACAGCAAATATTATCTGCTGCCGGGGAAAGATGTCAAGATTGCATTTTTTCCCCCTCTCTCTGTCTCAAATGTAGGAGCAAGTGAGACTGGCGCTTTGGCAAATCCCAGAATAAAACTCTATTTATTTCTGTTGATTTGGCTGGAGCTGGGAATGGAGCACTGCTCTGACACGGTTGTGTGTGGTGTCCAGTATTGTCAACTTTCTATTTGTATTTTTTTTTTATTATTATTATTATTATTATTATTATTATTATTATTATTGCTGTTTGTGTGTGTATGTTTGTGTGCAGTATAAACCAACCTGTGCAGTAAAGCAATAATCTATCAGGACAAGTTTTTTAGAATTTGTAGCACTATATTCATATTTTCAGACTATTTCTTTCTATCATTCGTTTATTCATTTGACTTCAAAACATCCAGCATGCGTACTGTTCTATAATGAAACACATTATAACGCTTTATTTCTAATTTAGTGCTGAGTTGATGAACAGCACCTCTAAAGATAAAAGGATAAATATCGTCTGCTCGGAGTAGCGTGTCCATTTGAGGCCAATTACAGTGATGACTGCAATAACTGCGTGGCTCATAATAACAGCGCACGCGACGTCCGTAATGACCCCGTCCCTTGATCAGCCCTAGAAAGGGGATAAGATGAAAGCACACAGAATCATTTATTTATCCTCATCAAGGGGTTTGTGTCCGAGTTGTCCTTTCAATCTCCATCACAGTGAGGGGTGCTTTAGTGGAGTTTAATAGAGTTTGTGCATTTAGGCTTTTCTGAAGGAAATCATCTTGTAATAAAGGTTTAAGAAAAAAAATATGTATAAGGAGGGATTTTTATGGATTATGTTTAGTCATCTGAGAAAGTCCAAACTTCCTACCTAGCACAACTTATTTATTTTTTAATCATTTTAAAGTGAATTTTTAATGTTTTGTTGCTTTTATCTAATGTTTTGTATAATATTTTAATATTATTTTTATTATATATATATATATATATATATATATATATATATATATATATATATATATATATATATATATATATATATATGGATCATGCATTGATATGTATTCTTTATACATTTTTGTATGAATTAAAAAAGAAAAAAAGAAAAAAAGAACAGTGAATATTTTTTTGTTTATTTTAGTATTTAGTAATTTATCAAAATAGGACAACTTAGAAAGTTTAAATTCCTTCTTACTTTTTTTTTTCTTAACTGCAATTTTTATATCAAGCTTTTCCATTAATCATGCACCTTTCTAATTTGTCCAAAATATCAACTAAAGCCAAAATCTTAATCCTTTTTTGCCTTATTATTATATCATAAACTGTTTATTTACTCTGACATCCAATGTTGTATTTTTGTAAGTCCACCAGAAAATCTGCAGCATTGTCTGATAAATGTAACAGATAGCAGATCTGCATAACCTACTGTAAGTGAAAACATTTTATTTTTTTATACAATTTCTATTTCCTTTAAATTATTGACTATCGATAAGACAATGTGTGTTTTTGTTATCTAATGAACCCAACTCAAAGGTTCGGGATTTAAACCAGTTTGAGACCAACGCATTTCCGAAGCCTTTCTTTCATGTTAGGACTGAGCATAAGGAAAAGGTGATGGAGAGACAGAGAGAGAGAGAGAGAGAGGCAAAAGGGAAGAAAAAAAAACCTTGGCCCACTGTCATTAAAGTTTGCTTTTTTTCTCCTCTCCTTTCTTTAATCCCACTGATGAAGTCTGGACAGGCAGAAGCATGCTCTCGCAGACAGCAATTTCAGCGCACCATATGCGGCTCGCACGTCCACCCTCGCGGGGAGAGAAAGAGAGAGAGAGAGAGAGAGAGAGAGAGAGAGGCCAGAAAGGAAAGGAGTCTGAAATACAGCCCCGGCTTAAGGGAGGGCCAGATGAAATAGGAATAGTGAAGGAAAGATGAAGGAGGGAGGAGTGAAGAGGGAAGAAGGGGATGTAGAGTAGCTGAGCCTGCTGGCTACTGATCTCTCCTGATTCCCTCTCCTCTTCCTCGCTCCGGACCATGCTGCTATCCATCAACCCTCCATCGCATTTCAGTTCTCCAGATCTCAGACCCGGCTCAACTCACGCATGCATTCACTCACTCACTCACTCGCTCACTCACTCACTTCCACCATCTCACCTTTATATATATATATATAAAGGTGTGTGTGTGAAAATATGAAAGATGTCAGAATGTCCACAGAGAGTGATTTGCAGGTAAACAAATGAGACAGGTACTCACACAAAATGGAGGCGCACTGCTTCTCCACCCCCTCGCTGCACCCAGGGCGGTCACGTGACTCGGCCGAATGTGTGCACCTCCGTAATTCCTCCCCCTGCCAACTCTCAGTCTTCGCATCGGTTCTGCAGAGAACAGCTAAATGTGAACAAGGAATGAGTTAGATGTCTGAGGTGTGAGGTGTGCATTATGCCACATTTCTTATTCTCATAGCACTGCACCTGCACTAAAAACAAACAAACAAACAAACAATCAACAACAACAACAGCAACAACGAAATGGTTTTAAGTTTTTTTTCCAATTATGTTATATTATGTTTTTTTCCCCGTGACAAAACAGATGTTATAAAGATATTTCAAGATATTTCTTGTAGTTTCATGAAATAGATATATAGGGTAAATTTACAGGTACTCGTTAACAAAGCATCTGCAACGCAATACCTAAGAACAGATTTAAAAAATACATAAAATAGATGATATGTTTATATTTTTTTAAATGGTCAAGAAAAATAAACAGAATAAAAAGGTAATGAAAATTGTAAACAAAAAAAAACAGGATTTAAAGGATAGAAAACAACCAAATTAGCTGCTTAATATCTAATTAAAAAGGATTTGGAAAATAATAACAATAATACCACCAAAATCTGTTACCTTAACAACCTGTATTATAACATATAACATAATGTATCGCAAAATTAGTATTAACAAATTAAACCTAATAAAAACTGAAAAAATTTGAATTGAATTGCCTTCCTCACCCCTAATTTCTGAAACACTTTCATTAAATAAAATGCTGTTTGTGTAGGAAATGATTTGACTCAGTTTTCCAGTAAAAACAAAAATAATGCACTTTACTCCAGAACAACATTGTTGTAAAACCTGAAGTGATTTCATGTCTAATAAATGAGTGCATGGCATGAAAAAAAAAAAAAAAAAAGGGTCAATTGTGATTTTAGCATGCTAACGTTCGTCATGTAAGTATGTTCAGTTAGAGGAACGTAATCATCGGGTCGTTGCGGTGCTTTGCACATTAAAAGACAAACCTGTCCTGTATGTTATTTCCTGATTTGTGTGAGAGAAGGATCTATAAAAGGAGAGTAGGAGATGCTTTAGAGGCTTGCGGTGCGCTAAAATAATTCAATTTAGCTCAATAGACCTTGCTCGGTTACATACAAGGCGAGATCCATAATCCCACATGTAGTCTGTCGGCTCGCATTTCCAGTTTGCGCGATGCTGACCTAGCAGCTTCGTCCTTAACGCTCTGCCTCGGCTTCCCATCTATACGTGATATATCCATAGCGGCACCTCCCCCTCTGCGCCACCGCCTCGTTTCGGGCCTACACGGTTGCGAACAAAGTAGAGCTCTTCAACTCTTCCTCTTTCCCTCTCTCTCTCTCTCTCTCTCTCTCTGTTACTGGGTGAGAGATACCAGACGAAGGTTAGGTTTAAACAGTGATCTGTGAGTACATAATTAAGGCTTGGGAGAGTGACTCGCTCTTTTAGGTGAGAATTGAAGGGGAATGAGAAGGACTGTGTCTATTAGAGGTCCTAAAGTGAGAGCGCAGTGGGAGACTAGATAGCTTTTCTCACTCTCTTCCACCGCCCCCCCCCCCCACCTCTGTCTCTGTCCCTTCTTTTTTTTCTCATGCTTTATTTTTTTTCTGTCCTAGATAACTAGCTGATTATTGTGTTTCTGAAATGTTCGACAAGAACCTCTAGCGGATGTGGACTCTGGGGGGAATTCTGGATTCTGATTGGTCAGAAGGTTGATTTGTTTTTAGTATCGTGTGAATAACGAGCAGCTTAAAGAGTTGTTGTTGTCGAGAAAAAGTTTGTTTACTGTTTATAAAAGGAACCTCCAGTTTCAGCGCTTTCTAACAGAGGGGTTTACAGTTTTGCGACTGTTTAAAGCTGATGTTACTTAATAGATTAGGAAGGAACATTCGCATTAAATTTCACAAAAACAAAAAAGCTTAATTGTTGGCAAGTTGCCGTAGTATAAAAGAAATAAAGCTTTCCTTTTTTTCAAATTTTGGCGAGGAAACAGTAACGCGTTTTTATTTTACTTTGACTTTAATAAAATCATTCACTGGCGAATTATTTTAACTTTCTGGAAAATGACCGGAATGTTTTGCTGTTGATTTTAAAAACAATATTTTGCTTTTTTTTTTCTCTTACATCCGTTTTAAATGAAAGGCAGAGTGAAAACAGATTTCTTTGCCAAAGATGAAGGAACGAGTAAACGCTTTCCGACGATGTGTGTCTCTATCACTCGATGATCAGGCACATAATTTTTATTTTAACTAGAAAAAAAAAAAGTGATATTATTATGTTGTTGAGGATTCCTTTAACCTGAAATTTTTATATTTTTTTCACAACTCAAAAATACAAAATTCAGCTCAGTCAAACAAAATGATATTTAGGTTATAAACGTGGAACTTTCTACTCAGTACATTACCTAGATGAAAACAACAGAGTGAATACGAGAAGTGTGTCCCTTCTGCGAGTGAATCGTCGCCCTCGCCTCTCACACACACACACACACACCCTATGAGACGTGAAATGTGGACAGAGGCGGGGACCACTTTCTATCTTTCTTTAATGGTACATGCAGCTGGCTTAAATGTCTCTTAGATGACACAGATGGAGCATGCTGGGAGATTGATGACATTTATGGGCACACACCTATGCAGTCCTGCCCCCAGCAGTCTCACATCAGGCCACATCACCACCACATTAGACGGAGGGAAATGTTGCATGCACAGATAGATAAAGAGAGAAAGATAGAAAGATAGAGAGAGAGAGAGAGACAAACAGACAGTAATATACCTCTATATCACAATCCTGACGTCCATCTATATAATTCATAACACATAATTCAGTGTGAACGTCTCCTATAAGGAAGGAATAAAGCACTGCATGGTGTCCCGTTATAGGAAAATAATCAGTAATGATTTGGTTTAAGCTACTGCCATGAAGTTCCTAGAAGTCTTGAAGTGTTTACTTCTTATTTGCTAACTGTAGTCAAGCGACTTTGTTTCTTTAAAAAAAAAAAATACAGCTTGTATAAGGTTCAAACAAAAACTTTAACATTTTGAAAAGTTTTACAGCATCACCTCTGAATGTAACTAAAGCTCTAACACTGGAGACTCCTTCCCTGACACTACTGTTAGAGCTGCTGCTCTAGAAAACGAATCAACACCTTCCGACCAATTAGAGTCAAGAATTCCACAGCACTGTGACATAAATGTCTTTTAGCTGTGACATGAGTTTAAACTCTTTTTTTATTATTATTATTATCATAACCAAAGTTATTATGCTTCAAAAACCAACTAAGACAACATAATAATAATAATAATAATAATAATAATAATAATAATAATAATAATAATAAAAAACTCTAACTAAACCCAAAGTTAAGTGACTAACCTGACAAAAAGAAGAAAAAAAATAAATAAATAACCATTTTTTTCCCATTACTCCCAACCTAACCAAAAACCAATAAAATTTATTTGGAAATAAATAACGTGGCTTTGTAACAGTTATGGTTCTTTGTAAAGTTTAGCTAAAATTAGCTTCAGCTTTGAGAGAGAGAGAGAGAGAGAGAGAGAGAGGCGATAAGTGAGGGAATGGTTTTATTAAAGTTGTGAGAACAGGAACTTGATGTTTTGTACATTAAAATATTAAACTCTCTAATCATTGTCAAATGGCTGTAGTATAAGCGCAGTAACTCACTCCGGATTATGTGGTCATACAGTATGAAAATAATTCACTTTGGCCCGTGTGGAGAGAGGACGGAGCGGCAGTCCGCTTCGCTTAAACCTAGTGCAACATCACACCACGCCGATGAAGCATTTTCGTATAACGTCGAGTGTGTAATTATCTCGAGGAAACATTAAACAACGATTATCTGTACTGAGAGGCTCTGGCGGTGTATGGAGAGCACCAACCCTTCAGGAAGGTGTATAACTGTATATACTTGTAGGAGTATGAAGTGGATGAAGATTCTTTTATTCTTTTATTTATTTGTTTATTTATTTTTCGCCTAATCCAAACACGTTTACTGGTTTGACTTTGAAGTCGTGTAATTGAACAATGTCTATCACGTCTCCTTAGACTTCCACTGAAGATAAGTTTGTTCTTCTTGTTTTTATAGAAATGTAAGCATAAAAATCATGCTAAAACATTGAAGGACTCTTAATTTAACATAGAAATGACACAAATCTCACGTGGGTTAATACCCAATTAGAAAGATTCAATAAATTGAAAATAAAAAGGTGGCTTTAATATTGAATTCTTTAACAAATAGCAAAAATAAAGTAAATTATTGCTTTTTATAGTTAGAAATGTTTACTCATAAAGCTACTTTGATTTTTCTCCCCTTAGGATCGACTTTATTATATTTCTACACTACTGTGCTTTGTTTTATTTATTGTTAATGGTATTGGGTTATGTATGATTGAAAGACATTTTCGAGATCTATTAGAGAAATGTACAATGTGCAGGAGGAAGCAGTGAGACATGACCTTGACTTTGTGTGTTTCTGCTTCAGTTAGGACGTCTTATTGTGTGTGTGCGCGTGTGTATGTGTGTGTTAAAGCCCTGGAGATGAGGCGCGCACGGAGAGCAGATGCTCTTTTCTGCATTCGTATGAGGAGGAGTGGAGGATCACCGTGACCTGGCCGGACTTGACCTTTGGCCCCCGTGTCAGGGTTCTCTGTCTGGGAAAAGGTCAAGGCCGGTGCACACATGCTCATTCCGTGCTTACTGCATGTTCACAAGCTGGAAAAATTCCCATCAGCCCATCAGTTAACATCCTTACTTTACTCATTAACAGCATGTCCTTCATCTTGAAGCCTTAATGTGAAGTCATAAATTAGGAAATGATGCATAAAAAGAACCATATTTCTCTGTTATGATGGTTATCATGAATATGTTGAGAAATTTAGTGCTTTTTTTTGTTGTTTTGTTTCATTTTAGCATATCTTATGCTAGCTTAACTTTCATGTTCTCATAAGTCTAAATGTTTGTCTTGTTACTAGAGACAGCAATAGATGACTTTTTCTTTTCTGATTCAATATCGATACTGAAATATTAGATAAATATTAGACTTTTTTTTTTTTTTTTAAAGGAAAATTCTCTTAACTTGGAAAAAAGAAACAGGAACAACTTTATAAAAAAAAAAAAATAAGGTAAACACTTTCATACAAAAGTCACTTATACAACAACAAGAAATAAATAGAATACAGCACAAAATTATAAATAGAATAAATGAGAATAAGAAAAATAATAGCAAAATAAATTAAAATACATTTTGAAAGAAGGTTGTTTATATCTGTGCATTTTTCAGTAAAACGAAATAATCCAAATTATTTCCATTTGTTACAGAATCAGATTGAAGCCACTTTTTTCTTTCAATATCCAATCCAGTGATTTTTCTGCGTACTTCGACCCAATTCCATCCTTAGACCCTGATCAGTGCCATCTCTAATTATGACTTTATCTATAATAGAAGTAGATTGAAATATTACAACTGCGTTTTTTTAAAACATATAAGTTTTTTTTTCTCATGACATTTCTCATTTCACTTCAAATTTTTCTGATTAAGCGCCGGGATCTGTTCAGACGTCCTTCATCCGGATAAATTGAGCGAGTGCGTTGCGTCTTTTGTCACAGGAATAATTTTCCAATTAGATTTCATACCAATGATAAGCTCTAAACCACCAGGAATGATGTTACACACTAACATAGAGCAGAGTTTTTTTCCTTCAACAGTTATGTACACTATAACAACAGGAAAGAGATTTTACTCCCTTATTAAAAATATATATATGAAGTATAAAGGACAATGTCAAAGAGAAAATGGAGAAAGTCGATTTTAGAGAAATATTTTTTCATTGAAAGTTGAGATGCATCTTATTTAACTTGAGCGCTGGACTTGATTTCAGTAGGAAATATTTTTTAAAGCTGCAAGGACAGGTGAAAAGAAGAAATTATTGTAGAAAATTATTTGTTTAATAAAGTTGGTAAAATTACAACACATCAGCTTTGGATATTTATTATTAAGATTTTTATTGATTGTTTAAACTCTGAATCAATAACTTGAATATAATGACATTTAAAACTTACAGTCATCACAAATCTGCTTCAGAACATCAGGTGGATGAGCTAGAAGAGCAGTAGAACATATCAGGTTCCTCTCCTAGAGCTCTAACAACATGATTCAGGGTAAACAGGCCTCACCCAAACTGGCCAACATAAGACTGGAAATCCAATGAACCACACCAGGACATATTTGGTTTTCTCTCTTCAGCTGTCTAGTTTGGGTCAGTACTCATGATGCTTCAGATTCCTGTTCATGATGCTCTCAATGTATAACCTGATGTGGTCATTTCCTGTTCTTGTCCATCCACCCACCTCAAGGTTTGATTCTGTGGTGCTTTTCTGTTCATCACTGTTGTAAAGAGTAAATGTTGAGGTCACCTACTGTATTTATGTCAGCTTAGACTAATCTGGTCGTTCTCCTTTGAGCTCTATATTCAACAAGGTGGGTCAGGACTTTCACGCCAGGAAGCTCTTTTTTTTTTTTTTTTACCTTCCTCTTCATCATGTGTAAACTCTGTTGAGTGTAAAAATCCCAGGAGAGCAGCAGTTTCTGAAATTCTCAAACCATTCCATCTGGGACCAATAACCATGCCACAGCTAAATTCACAGAGTTCACTATTTCATTTTGATGTTTGATGTGATCATAAACTCAAGCTCCTGGCTGGAGTCTGCATTCTTTTATGCATTCTGCTGCTGCCACATTATTGGCTGATTAGATGACCGTAAAAATGGGAAGATGTTCATGTGTTGCTCTTAAAGTGGATAGTGGGTGTATGATGTGCCTCTGGTTCTGAGAAATGAGTTCAATGTGGGATTGCAAAACATGCAGTAAGATAAGTGACCACTAGGACATCTGGCATAAAACGTGACTTAATCTCCAGAGAGCTCCGTGTTAAAACGTTCAACTTTACAAAAGGAAAAAACAAGTTTTCAGCCAGGTACAAAAAAAATGGTTTTGGTCTCCATAGCTGGATTTGTTTCACACACTGCAATTGTGAAACCACTAGCTGTCTACTCTGCATCACTTTAGCTAACCAGCTAACTGGAATCTGTAAACGTGGAGACTTCTTATTCTTTATCATTTCTAATACTTCATTCTCTATATTTTAGAAATAATATAGTGTGCTTGAGTTTTCTCAGTAAGTGAAATGTTAGAAATGTACAATAGGAGCTGACACAGAACAACCTGTAGGGTATTAGTATATAAATTAGCATTAGCCACCTTAGCATTTTAGCTCAACTAAAGCTAAGCTTGCTACATAGGTTATTGTACATAGGCTTCATTCACCCTGCCCATTCGCCCATTAAGGGTTTGACTGGGGTTTAGGAGGAGTCAGTTCCTGAAAGACCAGAGATCCCACTGTTGAGCTTCAAATAGCCTTTCAGTGACGTCATGGAGGGTTTGTCCAGTTCTCTTCATACGGTCTCTGATCCTGTAACTGTAATTACAAAGTAAAAGAATAAAAAGTGCCATTAAATATTATTGCACATGTTTAAATAATCAGTTGAATATTTGATTAGCCCATAAAATAGTTATAAATTTATATGAAAAATTTGTGAAAAAAAAGAAAAGATTTTACTGGTTTGTTGAATATTTAATAAAAATTAGTTATGTTCTTTTTTTTTCTTTTATAAAGTTAAAAACTTAAGTAGGTTTTAAAATGTAATTCAGAGCTAAACTATTATTGTGAATAATATTTAAATAATTAATATGATAGGCATATTTCTTTAGGCAATACAACAATTTATGCTTGTAAAACAAAATGTGTGTCTTTTCTTTTTTCTTCTTCCCTTCCTGACACAACCCTCTTATTTTATCCAGTGCCTGGGGTTTGGGTATTGGGTGGGAAACGAAGCCGAGCATCCTGCATGGAGAAGGGGAAATCTTTTAATTTAAAATGATAATATTTATGTTTTTTCAAATAAAATGTATTTATAAAAATAAAAATGTAAAAATAAAAACCTAGCCCTGGTTGTAGATAGGGAAATAAATGAATATATAAATAAACTCTGTTTAAAACTATATGGTGCCAATAGAAGGAAAAAGTTATATATATATATATATATATATATATATAAACAATAAAATATGGAAATATTATGGAAATGTTCTTTGCGACTGTAATTCACCAGTGTATTCTGTAAGCAGTGTCATTTTGTCACATGAAAGACGTGTTAGCATAAAATAAACAAAACAAACCTACAAAAACAAGCGGTGAGCTGGTGATATTTGATCTTGATGTCTGAGCTTATCAATCAGCGGTGCCAAGCTGCACTCCGAAAGACTGCTGTGTGTCTTATAAATCTAGAGGAAATAGAGGGGAAAAAAAGATAAATAAGGGGATGCTCAAGAGGCAAGGGGGAAAAGTTTCCACCCTGTTGTGAGACAGGATTTTGGAGGCGGGACCTGCAAAGAGAGAGAGAGACAGAGAGAGAGAGATGGAAAGAAAGAAAGTTTTCCTGGCGGAAATATCAACCTGGCGTGCCTTGATGAAAGCTGTTGATTAGCCATAATGCACCCATCTGCCTGTCCGAGCATGATGGGAACGTCAGAGAGAGCCGGAGCGATGGAGGAGGAGTGCTGGAGGAGGAGGAGGAGGAGAGGAGAGAAGTGAAGGATGCAGACAGTGTTGTATTTCAATATTGCTGCCTTTTAAGGGCGCTGGGGCTAGATTTGTATTGATTCGAATTTGATAATGATTCTATTTGCTCTATCAAATTTGTATATATTCGAGCGGCTCGGTTACACCCGGACAGAGGGAGGAGGAGGGGGAAAAGGAAAAAAAAAAGGAGGAAAAAAAGGAGGATGAGAAAAACAAATTAGTGTGTGAAGGGTGGATTGAGTTGCATGTAATCTTAGAGGAGGGCCATTGGTTTAAAATGATAGGAAGTGTCTGTTATCTGGGAAGAAGTTACTGAAGAGCAGACACAAAGGCTCGGAGTGTGTGTGTGTGTGTGTGTGTGTGTGTGTGTGTGTGTGTGTGTGTGTGTGTGTGTGTGTGTACCTATATGCTTTTTTTTACACCCTCAGTCAATGTCACACCTATTTCCTTGCTCATCTCTGGAAAGTTCATGCACATTTACACACACACACACACACACACACACACACACACACACTGTACAGAGAAGAGTCCGGGCAGAAGCAAGAGGCCAGCGGGTCACCTGTTATTAACACACATGCCACTTGTAGGCATCTCATTGGCAGTGCTCAGTGGGCCTGTCGATACCTGTCCGTCTCCATCAGATGCATGTGGAGGTCATTATCAGAGGAGGACAGTGGGTTTCAGGGGTGGTGACACACACACACACACACACACACACACACACACACAAGCTTGGGCTTGCGTTTTGATTTTAGTGAAGTTCTAAACTTCTTCAGCTTGAGATTTAACCAATTTGTAAAAGTTTTGGCCCCTGAAGAGACTCGGAAACTTGATTATTTCTCTAAAACACGTATCTTCATCCTCACTCATCATCTACTGTATATCACCTTATCCTGTATACATGGTCACAGGAGGCCTGGAGCACCAGGCAGAGTCCACCCTGGACAAGGTGCTAATCCATCGCAGGGCACACACACTCACACACTCATTCACACACTGTGGGCAATTTGGGAAATTAGCGAATTGGGATTAGACTAATTAAAGGTCCCATATTTTTCTGTATTGTTAATAGAGCCACAGGTCTCAGAGCTCCCCCTAAGTGCACCTGTAAGTACCACTAAGATAGTTAAAATTTCACTCCTCAAACGTCCTCCTTTTCCACCATTTTAGTGTTTATGTAAATGAGCTACTGCTGAGCCACGCCCCTCCAGAGAACAGCAGAGCTGAGCATCAAGCCGGGGAGGTAACAACATTACAGGAAAAATCTAACTGGCATGTTTAAACAAAGAGTAATACCAAAATGGAAAGAGGAGAGAAAACAGACAGTTATGTTTTTTAAAGGTTTGTTATTTGTACACACATATACTGTAGACACACACACACACACACACACACACACATTAGAGACCCATCTGGATGTCTAAACATGACTAAACTTTTTCTTTAAAAAAAAAAAAAACAATTAGAAGATATTTTTTGTTTCATGTATTAAAAAATTATTTATAGTATTCTAAAATTATTTTTAATTGTTAATTTTTATATTGTTTTTACTTTATTATATGTAATAATATTTATAGATATATTCTTATTTATTAGATTATTAACTTTTGTACGTTTATATGTATAAAATAATTTTTATTTAATTTGGTCAAAAGAAAGAAATGTTATTCATTAATTCTATTTATTTTATTTATATTTATATTTAAAATACTTATAATAATAATAATAATAATAATAATAAAACTAACCAGCACATATAAAAAATAGATAAATAAGGCAATTTTTTATTACGGGTGTTCAAGTCAAACCAGGACTTTAGAACACAGATCTATGTCTTCTATATATAATCCCCTCCTACACTAATACAGTAATCCCAGTCTTCCACTAGTGCTTGGACATCATCAAGGTTGCCGGAGCCATGATCGGACTGTCTGCTTCACATCTGAAGAGCTGGCCTCCCAGGAACTCCTTTAATCGAAATGGCTTGGAGCGAGGTCAGGACTGTATGGGGAATCCAACAATAACTTCCAGCCAAGTTCCTCTGATTTACCTTTACAGCATTTGGCATTCGTCCTTATCCAGAGCGACTAGCAGTTTTATCTCATTGTACTGTACATCTGGGCAGGTGAGAGTAAAGGGCCTTGTGCTCAATGGCCCAACAGTGGTAACTTGGTAGTGCTGGGGTTACAGTACAGTAGCCCATCATCGTAACCACTGATCTAACCCTGCCCTGCATGTGTGCAAGTGGTGTTGGTTTCACACCCCCATATTTCTTGTCAAGTCCTGGTTTGATTTGAACATCCCTCTTGTATGTTACTGTATGTGAGAATATATATATATATACCTTGCATTTTAATTACACCAATTGGTTCTTTGGTGCTGATGTCCTCAGTAATAACACAAACAATTTTTTAAAAAGTATCTTGGCCTGAAAAAAAAAAACATTTAACATTTTAGATTTCACACCGCCTAAGAAAATGTATCGCATGCATAATTGATTGGTGCCAATGATTGCTGGAGTTTACTGTCATTTCTCTGCATAGAGAGAGAGAGAGAGAGAGAGAGAGAGCTCCTGGGGCTGTTTGCAGTAATAGGATGTTGGATGTTTAATTCAGCAGTGTGTACAGAGAGCCCCGTAGCTTTTCTGTGACTGCGACGTTTTTTTTTTTTTCTCCCTCAAACACATACATCTGCGGCGATGACTCTAATTTCGTGCCGAGGCCCAAGGTGAGGTTTCCTCTAATTGCCTGTCATTTTGATAAACTCCATCAAACTCGCACAAATTTGTTTGTCTCACGTTCCTGATTTGAGACGCCGCACTGAGTGTCATTAAACAGCGGCGTCAACTCATTTGCAAAGTCGAGTGTGCCATATGTTGACGTTAGAAAACAAGAATGCTGGTGTAATGCACGTGTGAATGAACATGCGTGACCTGGACAGAACAAGCTGAAGTGGTGAACCTTCAGCTGCTACAAGTATTTATTCAACCTTTACTCGTATTAATGAGCTCTGTGCCACAGCTAACTATCAGTGACGTTACATCAAGAAGGAATTAAATCGACTTAGTGCCTCAATACGCAGACACTGTTGAGGAGGGGGCAACGTTGAGGTTTTAGCAGTTTTTTTTCCCCTCATTTTTCTTTTAGAATTCTTGTTTTTTTTCTTTTCTCTTTCTTTCTTTCTTTTTTCTTTCTTTCTTTCTTTCTTTCTTTCCTGATATTCCTTTTCTCTTTATTTGTATTTATCCTTTTGGTTTTCTTTCTTTCTTTCTTTCTTACTTTTTAAAATTTCCCTTTTGGATAATTACTTAAGTTTATAAACCTAAAATTTTATAATTTACTTCTATCTATCTCTCTATCTCTCTATCTATCTATCTATCATCAGTGTTTTGTTTTTTTCAGCTTCTTTTTGTTTTTTTCTTTCATCCTCTTTATCCTGTTTTTTAATAGATTTTTTCACTCTTTATTTTTTCTTTATTTTTTCTTTTCGCGTTCTTTCTTTCTTTTGTTCTTCTTTTTCTCTTTTTCATTAGTTCTTGTACCTCTTTTCTATCTTATTCTCCTTGTGTTCTTTCCTTCACTTTCGATTCCCATGCTGTCACTTAAATTTAGTTGTATTTATTTGTAGGTAAACTCACCTTGATGTTTATGATTTAGTTGTCACTTGTATTTGTAGAAACAAGAATGATTCTGGGTAAAATTGACATTTCTAACTGCTTAAACCTACTGCATTGACTTTCCATTCAAACATTCCTGAGTTGATCAGTTGAAAGTGATGAATGGATGGAAAGGATGACTTTATGTTGCATGACACGAACCTGAAAAGCACTTGATGACTAAAGTTTGCAGGTTATTTTTTTAAAGAGAGCAAAATAATTCCTGTAATACTTTTTCACTTTGGGTCGTCATATGCCCTGATGATATGGAGGTTCTTGGCGAGTTGTTTCTGATTATTAGACTTGTGCCTCTTGAGATAACATCTGCCTTAATCATCTCCATATTTCCATACATTAGGTTTATAGTTTCATAAAAATATTACACAATGTCATTTAGAAAACAAGTCCATGTCCACTGTAGCTTTGTACTTCTTTCTTTCTTTCTTCCTTCCTTCCTTATTTTTTTACTTTCCATTTCCTCTTTGTTTTCTTTCTTTTTCCTTTTTTAACTAATTTATTTACTATTTCTAGTAATTCTCTATCTCCTTTACACTTTTATTTAATAATCTTTTATTTTTACTTTTTATTTCTCTCACATTTTTCCTGTGATCTTTCTCTCTTTTTTCATTTTTTTGTTTTTATATTCTGCCTGTTTAACATTACTTTTTATTATTATTATTATTATTATTATTATTATTATTATTATTATTATCCTTTTCTATGTTTATTCAAAAGTGTTTATTTTGTTTTTTTGGAAGTGCCTTTTTTAACAATCATGAAATAAATAGGAAACTGGACAAAAACAAGAATGTTTAGTTTAGGGCAAAATGGCCAGCAATAACAGCAGTATTAGTCAGGATATGTATGTTTGAACCTGCACGGAAATTAAACTAAACCTTCGAAAGATTTGATTTTGTTTCTTGGGTGCCACAATGTGGCAGAGATGGATGCAAGTGCAGGCTGTTTATTGGATTCCAGGTGGAATGAGGCAAGACACACATGACAAGCTGGAAGCTTTGCAGCGAAACCCTTAAACAATACGACTTCATAAAGCTAAAACTGAAAAGAAAAGTCAGGTGTATATAATAAGTATAATAAGTAGGGCAATGAGGTAATGGTGGTGGCTGCTGGGAAATGGAGTCCCGCACGGCCATGTTGTGAGGCTGTGATGTGTTCTTGGTGTAGCTGGTGCTGATGCAGAGTTTAGGCCTCACATACAGTACTGTATGTATCACGTAGTGTGTGGTGTGTGAGCATGCTTCATTTGTTTCGTCGAGAATGACCTGAGCTGGCATTCATTACCCATCGACAGCCCGTTACGAACTCCACAACCCCACACAACCAATTTAACTGGGAGGAAAAAAAAATCCTGAGTGCAGCCCGAGTCACACAGCTCCACCCAAGCGCTGCAGCATTCATATTCTTTAAACCTGATGTTTACGGTTATGAAAATAGAAATCATGCAGTTGAGATGCATTTGGGGCGAGTGTGCGCATAAAAACCGAGCTGTGGAGCAAATGGAGAAAAATGACAGGGGAGACAAAGTGAGGAAAAATGAAGATGGCAGAGTGGACGGTGCTTTTCTTCGGGGATTTGAAATCATTCTCGGGGGTGGGGGGGGGGGGAATAAAAGAAGGAAGGAGGAGTCCTCTCATTCCTGCTGAGCTCCACCAAAGAGCTGAAAAGAGTGAGAGGTGCAGCCATTTTTATTTTTTATTCCCCTCTCTTCTTTTTTTTTTTTTTTTTTTTGCAAGGTTGGATTTCACTCCCGTAATTTTCTCATCACTCAGCCACGCAGCCACCTGTCTCTTCCCAAGATTCCCTTCCTTTGTCTCTTAAATAATAAGCCTGCATCCGCATGCCAAATGGAGAGTGAGAGGGAAATGACCAGAGAGAAAAAGAGAGAGAGAGAGAGAGGAAGATGGAAGGTGTGCAAAAGAAAATGAAAAAGACTTTTTATTTCACTGTTCTCCACGATCCATCCACCATCTCCTGTGCGCAAGGAGCCATTTTGTGGTCTGCTTCATTACAGCGATTTTTATTCAGTGGTGCTGCAAGGTGATGAGGCGGTGCGCCAATCACCCCGAAGTCAGCTGCGGTATGAGCTAGAGGCAAAAGTGTAGGGGGGGCAAAAAGGAGGATGGGCAGGAGGACAAGGGGCAGGTTGGGAGAGGGGATATTAGAATTAAACAAAAAGAACCCAGGGTTAGAGGCCAGAGCTCAAGTTCATCATCGCAGACAATGTAAAGCTCTCCAAAAGCAATCAGAAAGAAACAGCAGTGTAGTCTAGGGCCTCAGTCATGTGTCATATTGCAGTGATGGTCACATGTCCTTTTCCATTTATTTCTCTCACTTTAATCGACATCAACAAAGATCAATGAATAATCCGTCATGAACAGCTTGGCTCAATCCGGTCACGTGTTTCGAATCAACATGGTCATTCCAGGAGTTATTTTAGAACATGAAGGTTGTTACATTTGTTCATTCTCACAGCATGGATACTTAAGGTCTTGGGAACCATGTACACTTTCTTTGTTTTAATATGTACACTTAATGATGCCTTGGTTGTCCGCTGTCAGAAACGGTTCCAAGGAAGGACCCTTTAATGACTCTTCATCACGAATCTTCCATTATCTAATGAACTCTTGGGAGTGTGAGACCATTCGAATTTTGTAAATAGACACAAAACTAAGTATGGACACTCTAGAGGTTCGGAACCATGGAAACATTTACAATTTAATTTAAGGCCCTTATTTTCAGGCTCTTTAAATGTTCTTCTGGTTCGTTTGTCGGAAAGAATTCCAAGTAGAAACCGTCTATGATGCAAAAAGCCGGCAACTCTTAAAAGTTTGAGATATTCGTGAAATTTTAAAGGAATTTGTCCAGTCATACATTGATGGATATGTAAAGACATTGGAATCTTGTACATATTTCTAGTTTTACAGTACACAAAAAAAGTGTTTGTTTTTTTGTTGTTGTTATTGTTGTTGTTGATGTTACCCATTTAGAAATCCTCTAGGAAGCTAAGAACCACCGATGGAAAGCAGTTTGATAGTTTAGAGCTGGTTCAACTTGCAAGCCTTCTCAGGGGGGAAATATTCTTTTTTTCTAAAACCATGTGTTGTCATAAGTGTATTTGTTCACAATCTTGTCTATATACTACATATATTACAGAAGGATTCCAATAGGGGGCGTATTAGAGAATTCAATCCGCCGGTTTTGAATGAAGTTAACGAGCATGCCGACACTTGAGCAGCTTAGTTTCCATGTCGACATTTGAGACAGTACTCATCTCCTGCCAACTCTTCTAAAATGCATATTTATATATGTAGCGCCACTTCATTACATCACGAAGCTTGTGTCTTTAGAAGCGTACGCTAGCATCTGAACACTCCTGGTGCAGCATGGGAAAATGTCACTAGCTAAGCCATTTTTGAAAGTTGGCTATGTTGGTCATGATAAACGCGCCCCAAGTCCCTGACATAAGTGATTAATGGCTGTAACCCAGTAGAGACCTGGCTGAGAGACACTTCTCTGGTTACAAAACTTGAAGAATTGGTCAAAGAACTGGTCGTGGAAATGCCTGGGTGGAAAGGGGTGAGAAAATATTTTGGGATTTTGAAGAAAGGCTTTTAAAAAAGCATGTTAGGGTTGGAAAAACATGCACACTTTGGGTTTCAGAAAAGGTTCAAAGTAAAAGCCTGTTAGGAAGCTAAGATTGTTTATTTATTCAGCAAACTTCCAGGAGACCAAGGTATTTTTTTGGAAGTTTTTAAAAAAAAAAAAAAAAAAAAAAAAATAGTCTCTCAACCTGGACACTTAGGAATCATGAATACTTTTCTACTTTTATAGATACCTAAGGTTGCACCTTGTCTGAAATGGTTCAAACCTAGAAAGCAAAGGATCTTTAAATATCCAAAGAGTCATTCATATTTTTACGATAGGTATTGCTTCAAGGTCTTGTTTCAGGTCTGTTTTCCCTATCAGAATGATTTAAAGTTATTTAATAGAAGTATATTTTTTAAAAGTGAATGCTTTTAAAGTGTACGATGTAACTAATAGGTATAATGTTAAGATAAAAAATTCTAAATAATTAGGATTTTCTACACACACTTTTAGAAAAAAAAAAAAGCTCTTGATTGATAATTAAGAGCTCTTAGCCCTAAAAACGTTTTTAAATATCTTTTTTAAGTAAAATAAAATAAACTGAGAAAATTTCTAGAGAACAGAAATAATAATAATAAAAAAAAAACATAATGATTTATCTGTAATTTGAACATCAGACATAAAAAGTAAAAAGTAATTGTCCTAATGAAGAGGCAATTCCAGTCTCACAAAAATTATATCTGTATTTTTAAAAATTAATACTCAATATTTTATCAATGTTATATATATTTAATATGCTCTTTGCATTATTTTAAAAGGGAAAAATGTATCCGTCTGCATTCGTTCCACCGCCTGGCTTTGATGAGAACTCCGAATGTGAATTACAAAAGTGCTCCAAGAAGAAAATGAGTAATAATTTAGTAATAAAAATATGAATAATATATAATAATAATGGTGTTGAGAAAGAAAGTCCTGAGAAGGCAGGAATGAGAGAAGGAATGAGGGCGCGAATACTTCTATTGTATGTAGATAAGTAAAAAAAGATGTGATGGTTATGTTTGTGTGCTGGAACCTGAACCTTAAACGGTGCAGTTTATGTTCATGAGGCGGCTAATTAACGATGAGCGTTAACCCTAAAATCTAACTCGCTCTTCCACAGACAGTTTATATACGGTACTGTGGATGTAGCCAGCAGTGATCTTATACAGGATTCAGCATGTAGCACAAAATCTGCTACAGCGTAAAAATATATTTTGTCTTTTAAATGTATTTAAAATTAATTGTAATGGCCTAAAAATGTAAAAAACTGAGATAAGTTTGCCTGGATTTGTGTTAGCTTTGTTAGCTGATTAGCAGCCTGCGCTAACTCTACTCACCAGAGGCATGACTATGCATATACAATAAGTCCATCTAATAAAACTGTATATATTTCAAAATGGTTAAACATAAAACAAAAAACACACTAGTTGTTTGTTTGATTGCACATTACATGCTCAGATTAAGATTGTAAAATTAGCTAAGAGCAGATTAGCAGCATAAGCTAATGCTCACTTTCCACTTTTACAATTTTTGCTTTTACAGTTACAATGTTGTACAGTAGCTGGCTGTGGCTCTGACGTCATTAGCTATAGTGCAGTTGTGAAGAACTTAGTAATAGCCAAGGTGAAATATTTGTAAAGGTACTGCAAGTATGTGGATTATGATGTTTACTTAAAAATAGCTCTAGATGACTTATCGATCTCTATAAAAACCAGCGATATGATTTTTTGTCACAATCCTCATGCCCTGCTGTCATGTAACACGCCACACGCTACGAAAGCTGCTACAGCAATTTCTAGTATGTTGGCTGTTGCAACATAGTTTACCATAGCTCTGCCTGAGGTTTCTGTGAAGGCCACTACTGGCCATGAATAGGTTTACAGAAACACACGGTGGACCTACGACAGACCAAAAAAGCCATACCGCCACCAGGAATATTTTGAGCGAAAACTTTGTAGCCCGTGTCCTTGTAGCCGACCCTTAGACCTGGAACATGGTTCACGCAGGTACGTGAACACAAATGACAACAGCCAGCACCTCTGTGCGAAATGTAAGCTGTTAAGTACCTGTGGAGGTGATCAAGCTCAGTCCACGAGGCAGCGATATACTGTATATAAGGTACAGAAAGCTGAAAAGTTTCCAAATTTTGGGAACCTAAGAAAAAGCTTAGGTCACATCAGGACTTCTCAGGTGACACACCTTAATGAACACACGTAACCGACCTTGCGTACCTCAAAGCAGATGCTTTCACCATGTTTTACTCATCATGACCCATCATGCACTTGTGACTCATTGTGAAAGTCAGAACTACGTGTTCATGTACAAGTTAAAAACACCCTCCAGTGACAACAGCGATTGATTAGACAATATAATAGGGGGTCAAGCAGGAACTCCAATGAGTGCAGGTAGAAACTAAAGACATGAAACAGAGGGAAGGATTAATTTGCCGCACCATATGTGGTACACGTTTGAGCCTGTTTATTACTTTAATGCATCGTACCTAAAACATATACCATTGAGACCCCATTTGTTGCACAACTGCTTTGCCGTTCACTGATGTAAACATGACTCTTTCATTTTCTCTCTCTTTCTCTCTCTCTGTCTCTTAACCCACTTAAGCCTTCTCATTAATATTAATTGTCCTTCATTTTAATTTTAGCTAATTTCTGTCATCTCGCCGTTCTGATGTGTGAAGTCTGACCCAAGCGTCCATTTTACCTTTTACCTGTCACTTGTTTTTTTCATTCCTTTTGACTTTCGACATCTTGTCATTTTCCCTCTCACTCTCTCTTTCAGTCTCTCTCTCACTCTCTCTCTCTATTACTCCTTAACCTCTTTTTTTTCACACTAATAGTTCAGAAAAGGAACTGAACTGCCGAAATGATTTTTCCCCTCTCAGAATCTAGCGCTTTTTAAAACTAATGTATAAAAATGTGGATTATTACGACAGTATTACGGTGATTGAACTGGGACGGTAATGTCAATAGAGTCATTTACCTGTTCTGCTCCGTGCCTTAATGGACCAGCTGAAATGGCCCAGGCTATTTCCTCCACTCCTCCAGTTTAGCAAGGTTTTAAAGTGAAAAGATTCAGGAGTTTTAGTACATACATTGTTAAAAGACATTGTTAACACAATTAAAAGACACATTGTATGTACTTTAATCTTAGTTTTGCAGTTGACGGATTTTAGGTTTTTTTGTACATGGTTTGTATTGAGCAATGAAGGTTTTAAAATCATGAAATTACATAATTTAGCAAAAAGAATATAGATATATTTAAATTTTCAAATATTCTAATATTTTAATATTTTAGTTTTAAGAAGCTAGTAACAAACAACAGAGTCAAGCCAAGTAATTTATTAATTGGAGCCATTACAAAAAGAAAACTCTTCAAAAAGAAACTGCCAAACAAGTATAATAAAAAATAATTTACTATATATATTTTTTGTTTAAAGGGAATAAAAAGCTGCATTTTATTTTCAGATTTCTATTCATTCTGGCAAATTATTTTGCTCATGCACACATGGTTGTCTAAAAAAAACTTTAAGTCGTAGCTACTATATATGCTTAATTAATAAGCGTTCTGGACAGAGCACAAGCGCAATACATAGCAAAACATGCCATAGCCACAAAAAGGCAATCACACTTCTTCTTTCTGAATGCATTAAATGAACATTGGGAGAATTTTTAAGGCAAACAAAAGCAGGTTTACTTTAGAGTGCTGTTTCCCCAGCAGTCATGGACTTCCAGGATAGTGAGCTGTTATCAACTGCTGTAGTAAAACTAAATGAAACTGGCAATAAGGGAGGCTGGTGGTGCTGTAAACTTAATTTTTCAAAATAGTTTTTAATGTTTCTCATTATCTTTAACAAACTTTGTAATTAAAATTGTTTTGCATGCAACAATTTGTAACGTTTTCTCCTTGTTCCAGTCTGCTGCCAATATGACTCACAAAAACACAGTATCGTTTTTTTTTTATATAATTTTTACATAACACTTATTTTTTATACTTAACTGCATATTTGGTAATGGCAAACACAACTGCAAGCTTTTTTTTTATTTACCGTGACAATCCTGTGACAGTATAGTTCTAAAAAATTTCTAAATCGTAAAAGCCAATCGCATTTCTTCTTTTATAAATTTTTTTTTTCTTAAAAACCACCAGAAG